>NC_038246.2:17299090-17511361 GCF_000004515.6 Glycine max | reverse complement strand
CAGATTCTTACAAGCTTCTTCCTACTCACGAGCGCCATTCAGTGTTTTCTGAGAACCTTAACATGATAGGTCTGTCCACATTTTTTTGTACAAGTGAAAGAAGCTAATTTTTTCTGTCCATATTTTACAGCTTCCTTACTCTTAAATTATACTTTTCCAACCTTTCCAGTGGAAACTTCATGCATGTGCAGAGAGTACTGATATTTACTTGTCCACACAGATTTTTGTTCAAATGGCCTTAAATGAAGGTCCTGGTAACATGTCAGATAACAACAGATTTGTTATTATTAAAATGTACTTTCAAATGGCTTTTAGATATTATTCAGGTCTTAGCTTTTAATCAAAGGCACAATCTGCAGCATAGCAGAAATTAGCTTTGCTAACATTGTTTTTGTTGCAGAATAGTTCTGTTCTTAAACTTCAAGTTCTGTGGGAACATAATTGACTTGCCTAGATGATAAAAAAAATAAAAAATTTACATATTTTATTGTTATTATTTCCCGAATAAATATATTTTATTGTCAGACTGACTTGTACTTGAACATTTCTCCAAATTGTCTAAAATGAAAGCATTCTTATAAGGATCAATGTACATATTGATAACATATGAATATAGATAGACAACTGCTGGTCCATCCCCTATTTTTCGATGGGATAGGTAAGAATCAATTCCCCAAAAGTGAGGACTACTATTGTTTAATCATTCAACTTGAAAGGGTTTACTATCTTTTAAGTCCTTAAACTTTTTATAATTTTTGTTTTTAGTCCTTGAACTTTTCTATCGTCACTACATTTAGTCCCTTAACTTTTTTTTCATCCTTACTTTTAGTCCCTTAAAAGTAAGGACGGAAAAAAGTTCAGGGACTAAAAAGTAAAAACAGAAATTTTAAAAAGTTTAGGGACTAAAAAGATAATTTACCCAGCTAGAAATTAAAAGTTAAAACAAGCATTGCTATGGTGCGCTCAATAGTAGTCTTTTTCAGTCTGATAACCCTTTAACCTTTTGAACAGGTATAAATCAGAATGAATTTACTTCAGACACTCTCTTTTGGCAAGAACAAATTGGTCATTACTGGAAACTGATGAATGTCAGCAAGACAGAAATATGCAATGTGATGGATATGAATGCTTATTGTGGTGGATTTGCTGTTGCACTAAATAAGTTTCCTGTTTGGATAATGAATGTAGTTCCTGCAAGCATGAAGAACACCTTATCTGGAATTTATGCCCGGGGATTGATTGGAGCTTTTCATGATTGGTAAATCTTTGCTATTGATATCCTAAATACCGCAAATACTTTTTTTCCACTAGTGTTTGTACTTATTATTAATTGACTGCAGCTAATGTATAGATTCTGAAACATTAGGTGTGAACCATTTTCAAGTTACCCTCGGACATATGATCTTCTGCATGCCAACTACCTCTTTTCCCACTACAAAAGAAAAGGGGAAGGTTGTTTATTGGAGGACATCATGCTGGAGATGGATCGACTAATACGGCCATTGGTAATCACTTTTCGAAACTGTCATCTTTCATGGTTATCTGCATATATGAGACCAAAGTAAAAATTCATGCAACGGATGAAAATTAGATTTTTGGTCAAATCTGATGTAAAGTGTCCAAACGTATTTTTGAACTTGCATGATAATATGTGTAGACATTTTGCAGAATTGTGGAACCTAAAAGTTTGGTCCTTCTCCTTGTGTCATTTGATTAAATAAAGTAATGTTATGAAAGGTTGAAGAAGAAATTGGTGCAACAGTAATACAGTATAGATTTATTTATTTATTACTTTGGGGCAGAAGACATGAGTCTAAATGTTAGTCCAAGACAACGATGAAAGGTGAGGAGTGCTGGCAAAGGCATTCCATCGCCTAAGTTAGTGTGAACTTTATAGGGCTCAGTTGTCGGTGAGTCACAACCAAGGTTAACAGTGTTTTACTGTAATGTTGTGTGTCAAGGATGACCACACTAATCCTTTATTTATAATGAGCAAATAGGATCTACATTAATTACATAGAATCAATCTAATCTGAATGATAATGAATATACCCCTAATTGTTCTCTGATCATAAATACAATATCAAGATGTAATCTCACACTCCCCCTCAAGCTCGAGCATATGAATTGAACTTGTTACAAATGTGGTCAACTCGATAGAAACTAAAGGCGGTTCGAGTCGCGTGGTTGCACCGGATATTCATGGTGACTAGTGTGACGCTTGCCGGAGATGTATCACGTATCGTGTGTATGAACTTCATGCGCCAGAAAAGGACCCTGTGCGGGGTCGTGTTTGACGGTGTTTTGAGTTGACTGCGCACGTGGATGGTGTGGCGGTCTTCAGCGATGGGCGTCAGTGGTCGAAGATGAGCTTCGACGAAAAGGCATCGGGAAGTCTGGCAACCATGGGCAGAACAGGCATGAGGTATTGTTCACCGCAAAGAGTGTTAGCCAAGTGGCCTCAGATATCTTAAGAAGGGGGGGGGGGGAGGGTTGAATTAAGATATTCCAAACTACTTCCCCAAGTAAAAACCTATTTCACTTTTTATTTAAGTTATAAATTTCCTTAACAATGAATATAAAGCAATAATAAATAAAGGAGTTTAAGGGAAGAGAAAGTGCAAACTCAGATTTATACTGGTTCGGCCACACTCTTGTGCCTACGTCCAGTCCCCAAGCAACCCGCTTGAGAGTTCCACTATCTTGTAAATTCCTTTTACAAGTTCTAAACACACAAGGACAATCCTTCCTTTGTGTTTAGAATTCTTTTACAACAAGAGACCCTCGGTCTCTTAATCCCTTAGAGAATTAGAAGGAGAAGAAGAATGAATCTCTCTTGAAAGAGATAGATTTTACAGATTGAGCACTCAAATAATTCCTTAATGAATTGCAATTGAATTGGCCAAGGAATTCTTAAGAGGATAAAATGATTTTACTCTTTTAGAGAATAAACACTTGTTGTTCTGAAAAACTCTGAGCAAATTCGTGTTATAAATCACATATATATAGACCATTGGTGGTCATGAAAAAGCCTTTTGAGAAGTTGTGACTCTTAATTATTTTTCTGAAAGTCTTGTCTAGTAATCGATTATAGGATTTGTGTAATCGATTACAGCTTTTAAAATTTGAATTTAAAACGTTTATTAACTGCTGGTAATCGATTACCAAAATTGTGTTATCGATTACACAGTCTAAAATTTGAATTCAAATTTTTAGTAGCTGTTGTAAAGCATATTTGGCCACTGATAATCGATTACATCCTCTGGTAATCGATTACCAAAGAGTAAATCCTTTGAAAAACACTTTTTAATTTAAATTACTTGGCCAAACCTTTTGCTAATTCAATTAGGAATTCCCTTCCTAATATACTAGTGATCATCTTGATGTTGTGACTTGTATTCTTGAAGTACTGTCTTGAAGTTAAACTTGAAAAGCCCATTTGCATCAATTGCATCATATCATCATGATCATCATCAAAACACCAAAGGCATTTGCATCTACAAAGAGGGGTGGCATAAAAAGGAAAAACAAAGGGCAGAAAAAAGAAGTAAAGGGTCATCCGTAAGAAAAATGCTCTAATTGACGCGAAATTGCAAGGGTGGGGTCATGTGGGAGGGCGACCACAACACTGCAAAACGCAGTCAGAAAAGGCGGCTGGTGCTGTTTGATGCAGCAATGAAAGAGTTCGTGAAGCTTCTCCTATGGAAGCGACTGCCAGATCTGCGTAGATCAGCCCCATGACGAGTCCAATGGTGGTGGTGTTGGCCGGAAAGCTCGCTGGATATGCAGCGGTGGCGATTAGAAGAAGTCACCGGAAAACTGAAAACAAGTTGCTGGAAAGAGGCACAAGGAGAAAGGGTCCACCAGGACAATGGGGTGCCACAAAAGTGTCATCGACTGGGAAAGGACAAAGGGTTGTTGGAAAGCGGAAGCAGGTCGCCAGAATAAGTGCAACAACCATAAAGATCCACTGGAATGTGGAAACAGAGTGAAAGAAGTATGCTGGAAAAGGTGTGGCGAATATAAAGGTCCGGTCCTTGGTGGAGAATGATTTTTGTTATTCCTCTGTTAAGATTAGAATAACTTGTGCTCTGATACCATATAACAGTGTTTTACTACAATGTTGTGTGTCAAGGATGACCACACTAATCCTTTATTTATAATGAACAAATCGGATCTACGTTAATTACGTAGAATCAATATAATCTGAGTGATAATGAATATACCCCTAATTGTTCTCTGATCATAAATACAATATCAAGATGTAATCTAACAGTAACCTAGCATGGTCATGAGGTAATTTCAGTTACATAGGTTCCTCTAACAGAAGAGTATTCTGGAACCTCTGGTGTGTCTGGCCCAATGTTGGTGCTGGTCTTTTTGGGCCTTGGTCCCCCAACGCATGGTGAATTGGATCCTTGTTACTTGGTCTAGAACAGGATATTGTAGAATTTTATTATGAGTTTAATATTTATGCATTGTATGTGTAAATTTCTTAAATCACAAAAGGTATAACTCTTAAGGCAATTAATGTAAATATCAATAAACTTATCATACATGACAATTTATCATTGGATGACACTGTAAAAGATCTTTACTATGTTAGTGCATGTGTTATTTACTCATTTATTATTGCATAATATTGATGACATATAGTGCCTATTTGTTTACCTGTTCATTCACTTACGTATAGAGATCAAATGGACTCATTATTTCTCGCTTAAGTTCTTATGTTGCAATTCAACTTTCATTTTCTTTTATTCCTAAGAACTCAGCGCTACTTATTATGTGCAGGGATTTATTATCATTAGGGACGAGGAAGATATTACCTCTAGAATCCTAGAGGTAGCCCCAAAATTCCTATGGGAAGTGGAATCACAAATGTTAGAGAACAAAGAGAAGAAAATGGAAACTGTTTTAATTTGTAGAAAAAAGTTTTGGGCTATCGTCTAAAGTGACTTGACCTAAAAGCTTTCTCCAAGAAATTGTTTTTAAGCATACGGGTAATTTGTAATGTTAAGGCTATTATGTATCTGCTTTGTTCATTGCTCCAATGCTCCACGATCATTTTGTGTAGATGTCTAGTAAGCTCATTTTGTATATGACTTCACTCAGTTAGCAATTATGATTTATGAATAGACAATAGGTTCTTCGTTTTCTTATGTGTGCTTGAATATTAGAAATTTCATAACATATACATCTTAGGTTGTTTTAAGGCCTCGTTAATTTTATTATTTTTATTTATTTACTTCTTTATTTTGGTGATGCAATGGCTCTTAGGAATGTTTTTTTTTTTTAGGGATGTGTTGTGAGGAATCCTGCCTAGGTTAGCTTTGCTATTCTTAGCCGGTCCCAAGCCCGGATAAAAGGAGAGGGTTGTGTTAGGCTTTCGACAGTCAACGTAAAACTTTGTCGAATCTCTATGACATGGATCAATTACGTAATAATGTGAATGCTAGGTCGTTGCCCGGAAGCAACGCGCTGTATGGCTCGAGTACAGTGTCAAAAGAGCAAGGGCCGCTGCATCGCCGCCCGGATGTAGTGAAAAGTAAGCAAGGGTTCCCACATTTTCGTGAACGGGTGTGGGTAAAGAAGCTAGTTCATGACAGGAGGATTCGCTTTGGTACATGGAATATAGGCACACTTACTAGAAAATCTATGGAAATAGTGGATGTTATGGTGAGGAGGAAGATCAATTTTATGTGCCTACAAGAAACTAAGTGGACAGGTGAAAAAGCGAAAGAATTAGACAACTCGGGATTTAAACTGTGGTATACGGGAAAAATCAGATCAAGAAATGGGGTAGGGATTATTGTGGACAAGGAGTGGAAGAAGGATGTCGTAGATGTAAGAAGAGTAGGAGATCGTATCATAGCCTTAAAATTGGTAGTGGGACAGGACACCTTTAATGTTATTAGTGGGTACGCACCTCAGGTTGGGTTAGCAGAACACTTTAAGGTAAAATTTTGGGAGGATCTAGACGGGGTACTTCAGGATATACCCCAAGGAGAGAAAGTTTTCCTAGGAGGGGATCTCAATGGACATGTAGGTAGCGTGGATAGAGGTTTTGAGGGGGTGCATGGGGGTTTTGGCCTAGGGGAGATGAATGGGGAGGGTAAATCCATCTTGGAGTTTTCGGAGGCTTTGGATCTTTCTATAGCCAATACATGGTTTAAGAAAAGAGAGGAACATCTTATCACTTACAAAAGTGGAGGGACATGTTCTCAGATAGATTTCTTCCTTATCAGGAAGTTTGATAGGAAGTATTGCTTGAACTGTAAAGTTATCCCGGGAGAGAGCTTGACTACCCAACATAGAGTTTTGGTTATGGATGTAAGAATTAGAGATAGGGCAAAGAGAAGAAGTCCTATGGTAGCACCAAGGATCAAATGGTGGCACTTGAAGGGTGAGAAACAAGGAATCTTCCAACAAAAGATATGGGAGGGATGGTGTGGACAATCACAAGGAAGTGCAAATGATATGTGGAACAAGACGTCCCAAGAGATTATTAAAGTGGCTAAAGAGACGTTGGGTGAATCTAGAGGTTTTGGACCTAGGGGTAAAGAATCGTGGTGGTGGAATGAAAGTGTTCAGAGCAAAGTTAGAGTAAAAAAGGAGTGTTTCAAGGAGTGGTCTAGGTGTAGAAATTCTGAAACTTGGGATAAGTATAAGATAGCTAGAAATGAAACCAAAAAGGCGGTGAGTGAGGCAAGAGCCCAAGCTTTTGACGGACTATACCAAGCTCTAGGAACCAGGGACGGAGAAAGATCTATATATAGGCTTGCTAAGGGTAGAGAGAGGAAGACTAGAGATTTGGATCACGTAAAGTGTGTTAAGGATGAAGAAGGCAAAGTCTTAGTGCATGAAAAAGATATCAAAGAAAGGTGGAAGGTGTATTTCCACAACTTATTTAATGATGGATATGGATATGACTCTAGCAGTCTAGACACAAGAGAAGAGGACCGGAACTATAAGTATTATCGTCGGATTCAGAAACAGGAAGTAAAGGAAGCGTTGAAAAGAATGAGTAACGGTAAGGCGGTGGGGCCAGACAACATACCTATTGAAGTGTGGAAAACTCTTGGAGATAGAGGTCTTGAGTGGCTCACCAAACTCTTTAATGAAATTATGAGGTCAAAACGCATGCCGGAGGAATAGAGGAGAAGCACGTTAGTGCCAATCTATAAGAACAAGGGGGATATACAAAATTGCGCAAATTATAGGGGAATCAAGCTCATGAGTCATACCATGAAATTATGGGAAAGAGTGATCGAACGGAGATTAAGAAAAGAGACTCAAATTACTGAGAATCAATTTGGTTTCATGCCGGGAAGGTCGACCATGGAAGCGATTTATTTATTACGGCGGGTGATGGAGCAATATCGCATGGACCAACAAGACTTGCACTTGATTTTTATTGACTTGGAGAAAGCGTATGATAGAGTGCCTAGAGAGATTTTGTGGAAAGCTCTAGAGAAGAAAGGGGTTAGGGTTGCATATATTCGAGCTATCCAAGATATGTATGATAGGGTATCGACTAGTGTTAGGACACAGGGTGGAGAGTCAGACGATTTTCCCATCACAATTGGTTTGCATCAAGGGTCAACCCTTAGCCTCTACCTTTTTACCTTAATTCTGGATGTCCTCACGGAACAAATCCAAGAGATAGCGCCGAGATGCATGCTTTTTGCAGATGACATAGTCCTCCTTGGAGAGTCGAGGGAGGAGTTGAATGAGAGGTTGGAAACTTGGAGACGAGCTCTAGAAACACATGGCTTTCGCCTAAGCAGAAGCAAATCGGAGTATATGGAATGTAAGTTCAACAAAAGTAGGAGGGTATCTAACTCAGAGGTGAAAATAGGAGACCATATTATCCCTCAAGTCACACGGTTTAAATATCTTGGGTCTGTAATATAGGATGATGGAGAAATTGAAGGGGATGTGAATCATCGCATTCAAGCAGGATGGATGAAATGGAGAAAAACATCGGGGGTGTTATGTGATGCAAAGGTACCGATCAAGCTAAAGGGAAAGTTTTATCGGACTGCGGTAAGACCGGCGATTTTGTACGGAACAGAATGTTGGGCGGTCAAGAGCCAACATGAGACTAAAGTAGGTGTAGCGGAGATGAGGATGTTGCGGTGGATGTGTGGTAAGACTCGACAGGATAAAATTAGAAACGGAGCTATTAGAGAGAGTGTTGGAGTAGCGCCTATTGTAGAGAAGATGGTGGAAAATAGACTTAGGTGGTTTGGGCATGTAGAGAGAAGACCGGTAGACTCTATAGTGAGGAGAGTAGACCAGATGGAGAGAAGACAAACAATTCGAGGCAGAGGAAGACCCAAAAAGACTATAAGAGAGGTTATCAAGAAGGATCTCGAACTTAATGATTTGGATAGAAGTATGGTACTTGATAGAACATTATGGCGGAAGTTGATCCATGTAGCCGACCCCACCTAGTGGGATAAGGCGTTGTTGTTGTTGTTGTTGTTGTGAGGAATGTTAAGAAGTGCTAATTGGCAATCTTCTAATATATCCCTACCCCATTATATAAAATCTGTAAAAATGATTATCTTATCAGATTCTTTATGGCAAAGGCTATGGTGGTCAAGTAGGTAAATTTGTGTTTGGTGCACAAATTTTTCCTGACCGTGGGATGTATTATTATAATATTGAACGGCTAACTTTCATCCATGGAACCTTTGGTAGTTTAATGTTTTATAATGTTGAGTAGTATTGTTACTTGTTTGCCCCTCTGTAATTATTAATTATAAATTGCATTGTAGTTAGTTTTTTTTATGTTAAATGATGGTTTGTTGGTAGAATCAGCTAGAAAGAAACATAGCAACATTTTATGTTAAAAATGCTCTAAAATCCTATTACATTCGAGAAGCACTACGGTTACAATTTAGTCAAATGGAAGCTAATTAACAACAATTGCCGATTCCCCAATCTCTGTTTATTGTTAGTGTTTGTGTGCCATTTTACACTTTTTTATTATCAAAGTTTCAAGGGTAGGCACAAAAGATGTCTCCTGCACCCAGCTACCAAAAGTACATAAACCAGTATCTATAATTTGATCTCAAAATGTTGTTGGATAAGTGCCCCTTTTCACACCTCCTAATCCATATTAGGATTGCAAAATAAAACGAAACCCCAAAAATTGTTGTTCCAGATTATAAAACAAACATGAATTTGGAGCATCAACAATCTTAAAAAAATAAAAAAGTAGAACCAGATCTGGGAGTAAAAGAAGAGATCTTGGGTAAAGCCCAAACTCCAAAACAAAAGGGAGATGCTAGGTGCATCCAGCATTTTCTGAAAATGCCAGAAATGCCCCTTCTTCTATCTTCTTTAAAAAACTGGGTGCACAATGATTTTTGCTGCGGAGCTTCTTTTTCTTGTGTTTCTCTCTTCCGTGCGATATTTTCTTGCGATAGGTGAGCTTCGGTGAAGGTGAAGGGGCTAGTGTTTAATGTTGCGGTGGTTTGTTCGACGTTGGCGGCAAATGAGATACGCATTTCTGCATCTCTGTTGGGTGTTTGTGAGTGGGCTGATCCGTAGAGCATACGGATCAAGTTGATCCGTAAGACTTGTACGGATCAAGTTGATCCGTATGTTGATATTAACCATACGGATCAAGTTGATCCGTATAAGCCTTATGGATCAACTTAATCCGTAAGGTTTATATGGATTTTGAATTTGTAAAATTTATTTAATTTTATAATTATTTTAATTATTACTTTGTTTGTATTGTCATAATTAAAAATAATTTAATTGTTTATACGTGTAATTGATTTTCATTGTATGTAGAATGACATAGGATTTTTGCATTTTACTAATAATGAGTTGTTGTGACTGATAGTAAAATATTATGTATAGTTTTGTATGTTATGTCTAGTTTGGTTAGGTGTTGTATGTCTGTGTTGAAATTTATGATTTATTGTTAAGATGGACGAAGATCAATGGATGTATGACAGTATAATGTCTGAAGAAGTTGATATAGATTATCAAAATGAAGAAGAATGTGGTGTGAATGAACCACATGTTGATTGTTCGGATGCGTTCAATAATTCTCAGGTAATAATGTTCATGATTGTGAGCGATTTAATAAAATGAATATGTTGTAGAAAACTGAAATTATCTGGATTGCTTTGTAGGTGTTTGACTGCCGAGATGATGTTTTGCAGTGGGCTCGATCTGTTGCTCATGAAAACGGATTTGTGGCAATGATTATAAGGTTTAACACAAACACTGGTAGTAGAGGAAGAATTTCGTTTGTGTTAATTGGTTGTGAAAGGAGTGGCGAGTATAGGTGTAGGAAGAAAGAATTTGTTAGAAGAGATATTGAGACTAGAAAATGTGGGTGTCCCTTCAAGCTTCGTGGCAAGCTAGTGGTTGGAGGACAAGGCTGGATGGTGAAGTTGATGTGTGGGATTCATAATCATGAATTGACCAAGTCATTAGTTGGACATCCATATGCTGGGCGATTGACTAAAGCTGAAAAGACACTTATTGCTGATATGACCAAGTCAATGGTGAAACCAAGAAACATTCTGCTAACTTAGAAGGAGCACAATGCCAATAGTTGTACGACCATCAAACAAATATACAATGCAAGAAGTGCATACTGTTCTTCCATAAGAAGAAGTGATACTGAAATGCAACATCTAATGAAACTTCTTGAATGGGATCAGTATATTCATTGGCACAAATTAAAGGATGAAGACGTGGTTCGTGATATCTTTTGGTGTCACTCTGATGCAGTGAAGTTAGTCAATGCTTGTAATTTGGTGTTTTTGATAGACAATACCTACAAAACAAACAGGTACAAACTCCCACTGCTTGATTTTGTTGGGGTGACGCCAACAGGGATGACATTCTCTGCTGGTTTTGCATATCTGGAGGGTGAACGTCTTAATAATGTGGTATGGGCCTTAGAACGGTTTCGAGGTATATTTTTAAGACGTGATGCCCTCCTTGGAGTTATTGTGACTGACAGAGACCTAGCATTGATGAATGCAGTGAAAACTGTATTTCCTGAGTGTACAAATTTGTTGTGCAGCTTTCACATAAACAAGAATCTCAAGGCCAAATGTAAATCATTAATTGGTAAAAAAAAATGCTTGGGAGTATGTCATTGATGCTTGGGGAAGTCTGGTTAATTGTCCTTCGGAGCAGCAGTTCGATGAATGCCTGAAGAAGTTTGAAATGGCTTGTTCACCTTGGCCAATGTTTGTTGACTATGTCAACGAAACATAGATAATCCCACACAAGGAAAAATTTGTTGCTGCCTGGACGAATAAGGTGATGCACTTAGGAAACACAACAACAAACAGGTATGAAAATGTTCAATTATTTCTATTAACGTTGATGAATTCATGGAATTTTATTATTGTATATGTTTATTGTTATTTGTGTATTTGAAATGTAGGGTTGAATCTGCTCACTAGGCTTTAAAAAGAGTGTTACAGAATAGCCTTGGAGACTTATGCAGTGTCTCGGATGCCATGAACAACATGATGACACTACAGCACACGAAAATTAAAACATCGTTTGAAACAAGTACACATGTCGTTGGACATGTCTTCAAAAAAACCTTATACAAGAGGCTTCTAGGAATGGTTTCAAGGTATGCTTTAAATCAGATTGCTGCTGAATTTGAGCGTGTTCACTATGCTGGCAAGAATCCTTCCACTTGTGGTTATGTCATGAGATCCACGCACGGTCTTCCTTGTGCTTGTGAGCTATCGAAATATGTTGTTGATTGCATCCCACTGGATTCAATCCATATGTTCTAGAGGAGACTCAGTTTTTTAGACCAAGGGTTATCTGAGCCCGAAGTGAGCATCAAGGAAGAAATGGAAACCATATCCAAAAGATTTGAAGAACTTGATGTTTGTGGTAATTTTACTCTAAACACTAAACTTCGGGAAATTCCATACCCTGATCAAAATTCGATGTGTTCTCCTCCAACAAAGGTTAACACAAAAGGTGCACCGAAGAAACCGATGAACAGAAACCCAAGGTCAACAAAGCGTGATTCATCTTACAAGGAGTATGTAGATGCTTTTCATTCTGTGCAAAATAGCAATTCATCAATGAGGCATAGTGCATCATCTTTTAAGCAGCCCAATCCAAGAAGGATCATGCCTATGTTGGATCAATTTCAGCCATTTATCCACGACTTCATTGATAACATTGTTGATGTCAAAACTGATGGAAACTGTGGATATCGGTCGGTTGCCGGTTTATTAGGTATGGGTGAAGACTCTTGGTCGTTGGCCCGCAACCATCTGCTTAAAGAACTTGGTAAATTCTCAGATGACTATATCAAGCTCTTTGGTGGCACAGACAAATTTGAGGAATTAAGGATGTCACTACTTGTTGATGGGTTAACCAAGGTATGTAATTTTTGTTTTGATTTTTAAGACTTAACTTTAAAATTAACTTTGACGTCTATATTTGTTTCATTAAGGTGACTATGGATAAGTGGATGGATATAACCGACATGGGATATGCCATTGCATCAAGTTATAATGTAATCCTTGCATCCTTGTCTCAACAACAAAGCATGACGTTCTTTCCTCTTAGAAGTCAACCACCGGCAGATTCTTCAGTGCATCGCATAATTTGCATCGGTCACGTGTATGACAATCATTTTGTTAAGGTACATTCTAGATATAAAGTGCTTTTTTTTTATATTTATGCAATCAGTTGTGGACAATTGAGTTTTTTTATTTTTTTTTTGCATGTACAACAGGTTTATTTAAAAGACCGTTGTCCTTTACCGCCTGTAGCATTATTATGGTCTAGCAATTGTCATCCTCAGGCGAAGCAATGGGCAACTCCATATATTAGTAGAATGCAGCATTACAAAAGTTTCGTGATGTTCAAAATAGACTATGTTAACATAAATGATGACTGAACATGTACCTTTTAATGGCTGATCGTTATGAATTTGAATTTAACAGTAGAGTTATCTGTCTTTGTATATTTGTTGCGTTAACAAAAAAATTATTACTTAATTCTTGTGTTAAGAAAAAAATTAATTGGTGCAACTAAAATAAAGTACGAATGTATGATAAATCGTTGTTTGAGTTGACAATACATTGAGAAATGCATGCGCATTAACATAAAGCATGACAGGACATTGTATCCTTGTCTCAACAACAAAGCATGAACGTTCTTTCCTCTTAGAAGTCAACCATTGGCAGATTCTTCAATGCATCGTATAATTTGTATCGGTCACGTGTATGACAATCATTTTGTTCAGGTACATTCTAGATATAAATTGTTTTTTTATATATATATGCAATTAGTTGTGGACGATTGAGTTTTTTTTTGCAAGTATAACATGTTTATTTAAAAGACCGTTGTTCTTTACCCCCCTGTAGCATTGTTATGGTCTAGCAATTGTCATCCTCAGGCGAAGCTATGGGCAACTCCATATACTAGTAGAATGCAATATTACAAAAGTTTCATGATGTTCAAAAGAGACTATGTTGACATAAATGATGACTGAACATGTACCTTTTAATGACTGATCGTTATGAATTTGAATTTGACATTAGAGTTATCTGTCTTTGTATATTTGTTGCGTTAACAAAAAAATTATTACTTAATTCTTGCATTAAGAAAAAAATTAATTGGTGCAACTAAAATAAAGTACGCATGTATGATAAATCGTTGTCTGAGTTGACAATACATTGTGAAATGCATGCGTGTTAACACAAAGCATGATAGAACATTGTAAGACTTGACTACACATTCTGATCTGATGCAAGATAAAGCATGGCACGTCATTGGTGTAGTTGAAAACACAAACAGAAACCATGTGCACGGATATGTATTTATTTTAAAAAATTGAAGCAATGATACTGAACTCATCTATATATATGACATAGTCGAACACTGTAAAAAATCACACGTTCTCTCCTAACCCAATTCTTAGAACAAAGTATGACATTCTTAGGAGAAACAAGTAGTTAGACAATTGTGAACTTGACATTAGGTTTTATTTTTGCAAATGGATCCATTGTTCACAACAAAAGTGGTGTTTATTTTCAAGCTTCCACTCTAGTACCCATTTGAGTACCTAACGCTTGTGATTTTCAAACGTTAAAAACCAGAATACATAGTACCTTCAGCTAATCGACAAACAATATTTGGATGAAATTTACTACCGACATCCATTCACAGATACAGGTAATCATCTTCACTTTCAATGTATGCAATTGAAAAATGATGATGATGTTAACACAATGTTAATGTGTAATCATCAATTTTCATGTGTTGGTCTAATTGAGTTATTATGCACCATTGGTAGAACACCAGATGATATATTAAACTTACTTGAAGCCACTATGACCCCTACTCATGATGCCCTGCTATATTACAATGGGAGGTGGAACATGCCACACCAAAATGAGTTTGTTGGTTACTCGTTCATAGGAAAAAATCCCAAAAAGTTTGACATTCCTTCCAAATGTACCATGGATGAACTGAAGGATTTGATCAAGCAAGTTGTGCTTCATGGGATTCCCCCTTATGGTATTCATGAAACACAAACGGTAAGGCGATTGTTTTTTCGACAACCAAGTCACTATGAGTATTTAGATAAAATTATCAAATTCGAAATTATTGAACTGAAAACCAATGCTGACGTGCTGAAGGTGTTAGTGCAGTCTAACTACTGGAAAAAATTTGGGCCAATAGAAATTTTGGCTGTTTTTAGTAAACATGTAATGGAAATGGAAGACGACGTGTCCTTGTCGCAAAATTAGCATGACTTAGTTGTAGTATTTGATGCAAAATTTATTTCTTTCCACTATGTTGAAGTTAATGTAATGTTTGAATTCATGTCCATTACCGTATGATGATTATTTAGTGTTCATGGTTTACCTAAATCCACAAATTCGTTAAATTAAAATGATACCAATTGGACCAGAAAATAAATTTGTTGGTAAATCAAAAAGTATAGAAACATAAAAAACAAAGACAATAAATATAAAATAAAAAAATAAAGAAACAAAATAATAAATAAAAAAATCTATGATCATACTACTTGTATGAAATTAAAATCTCATGTTGGTTTCAACGTCTATTTTTTTTAAAAAAATCAAACTAATTGTTTTATGTAAACTAATTTATCTTATAACTTTGAAAATGCGTAATAAAAGTTGTCAAATAATGTAAAGCAAATTATTTTTTTATTCATATTTTTAAAAATAAATTAAATTAAAAGTAATTTAAAAATGATGCGATTTATGTTTCAATGTTTTTAGAGTAAAATCAAATGAATTTAAATTAAAAATTATTTTGACATTTCGAATGACATTCATACTATTTCGACAAATTTTGAATGAATTTGGAATTAAGTAATTTAAAAATAACATTTAAATGTTAACACTAATATTATAAACTAATATTATAAACCAAAATAACTTAAAATATACAAAATGCTCAATAAAAAACAAACATGTTTTCAAATACAAGAAAAGTATATTGATCTTCCAAATATGATAATATCAAATGTGTAAATAAACTATGACTTATCCATGCGCCGCCTACGTCGAGACCTCACATACACAATGCGGTCTTCTATGACACCCCTGGCAATCTTGAGACATTGTTCGATGACCTCATGTGTCTCTATGCCTAGCGTGACTATCCTTAGGTTGAGATGACGCTCCAACCTTTCAGCGATCGCTTGGCAAGCCTCCTGTTAAATAGAAAACAAACAAATTACACAAATCAGTATTAAAATATTTGACGTAAATGACATTTGATACATATCCCGCAAATAGTCAAACTTACCACTACATGTCTGGGCTGCTCCACCTCAGACAGGCATGTGTCGATGCAGCTGTTGGCTCCGGGACCTAGGGGCTATGTGGCTCCACAAATGCGGCATGATGCGTCGCAGGTGCATCGTACGGCGGATCTGATGGTAGTGCCGCGGTCATGAATGGATGAGAAATGACGAAGAACCAGTCAATGTAGTCGGGCGCACACTGACCTAGCACAACACACATCTCACCTGCTGGCGCAAGATGGTCTGAGTAGTGCATCCACCTGTCGTCTATTTCATCAAATGACTCCCATGAATTGACAAGTTGTGCAGGAATACTCTGGATGTATCCAAACTGCCGCATGACCCTCTCTAGTCAGTGTCTAACAGCAACGGGCCCTCAGCGGAGCTGACGGAAAAAGCATGAAATCAATTGAAATTCTCGGACTAGTCGATGCTCCCCATAAGGCATCCAGCAGACATCAAGAATCCTAAGTCGATCCAGATGCTGCCTGTAGGTCTTTGTAGATATGGTCTTCACAGTCTTCTTCATAGAAATCCACCGACATGCATGTGGAGACACCTCATCGTAGTCCGGATCAGCGATGCACTCCGCAACTGACGGAAAGTGCTTATATATCCAACACTACAAAGGTTACATGCAAATCATACAAATTTGAAATGAACGTCTAAAATACCCTAATTAAAACATTGTTGTAATTAACTTATGAAAAACATATTAATTACCTGTAACAAGGTGGCGTAACCAGCAAGTTGTCGGCTGCTGTTGATACAAGCATCATTCAAGTGATCATACATATGCACCAGGGCAGCAGCTCCCCATGCATACCTCCCAGTCTGACTGAGGTCTTGCAAAGTGTCTAAGAAGACAACATGAACATGGGTTGCACTCTTGTTAGCAACAAGAGTGCAACTTAGAAGATGAAGAAGATAGGCATGAGCTGCAGCTGTCTAATGTACGACCTAACATCTGCACTGACATATATCTCGTAGCCAAGATAGGCATACGTATGGTCCATGGCAATGTCCTGTCTCAGCCCTGGCTGCCTCTCCTGAGACCAGTAGCAAGTCAACCAACATCAACACCGCCTTGTCGACATGCAGAGGCTAGAAGCTATGGAAGGCACCAACAACGGGAAGATGAAGAAGAGACACCACATCATCAAGGGTGATGGTAACCTCCCCCATGGGAAGATGAAAACTACTAGTCTCCCTGTGCCACCTCTCCATAAACGAGAATATAAGTTCCTGATCACCAGTGTCTACTGAACACGTGATCAGATGACTTAGTCTTGTGCTAGCAACTAACCCCTTAATTGCATGAATAGGCCTACCTACTTTCTGCACCTTCCTCCCATGGGAGGATAACTTCAATTCAGGTCGTTCCTGAATTGAAGTATAAAGGAACAAACAATTTATTAACATAATATGTTAAAGGAACAAAAATTTTGATAATAACACTTACTTAACAAATAACTTAATTTGAAAATTATAAATACCTCTCCGCTCCATACGCTAGCTGCAACATGGTCAGCATACTCGGTAAGCACCGATGCGTCACGCAGTCCACCTAGAAAGCCCTCAGGCTCATCTGCAGCAGCCTCTACACCAGTGTTTGCACCAGTGTCCTGTACGTCTGCATCTACCATAGGCTCATTGGCAGCTACCACAGGGTCAGTCACAGGTACCACAGGCTCGTCCGCAGGTAGCACAGGCTCATCCTCGGCAACAAGGACAACTCCCCGTTGCCTACGTGCCGATGCGGTAGGCCTTCGCTGTTGGGGAGCATCACTAGAATCATGACAATCCTCTCTCCCTAAAGCTCTGCCAATAATCCTACCTAAGGCAAGACCTAAGCCTCTAGTCCTAACCATGATCTGCAAATATCTACCACAAATTCCATCACTAAACCACACAAATTCATCACAATATTAACTAGTTCAACTTACTAAATCTAGGATCAATGTTTGACTACTTAATGGTTGGGTTCAGTACTTTAAATGGGATAAAAAAAAATTGAAGTGTCCCATGAATCATTAGTTTTTCCCAATGATACAACTCCACTTGAACTCATTGCACTTTTTTTGTCCATATTTTTTAGCTATGTCATGGATGAGCTAGGTTTAGCTTTGTGGCATCCGAGTGGCACCATTTATTTCTCTTATTGCTAAGATAGTTTATGATTCTGTTTTGTGGTTAATGATCTATTATACAACAATTTCAGGAAGTTTTGGACCTAATTAGTTTACTGCTATCAGGCATATGAGAAGCACCATCAGAAATTCTTGTCTAAATTTTGTGAATGTATGTATACATGATTTTGATGATGTCAAAAGAAGAATTAAACAAGGCTCATTTTGCTTCAAGATTAATACAAGATTGTTTCAACAAACAAAGCCTTGATTCAAGATTTCTTCAAGATCAAGCCTTGCCTCACAATGAAAGGTTTCAAGTCATTCAAGCCACATGTAATCGATTACCAATGGTTTGAAAGTGTGTAATCGATTACACATCATATGTAATCGATTACCAGAGACTCTGAACGTTGGGAATTCAAATTTTAAATGAAGGGTCACAACTGTTCAAGAAAAACAACTGTGTAATCGATTACACTAATTCTGTAATCGATTACCAGAGAGGATTTTCAAGGAATATCGCCAACAGTCACATCTTTTCATTAGATTTGTGAATGGCCATCAAAGGCCTATAAATAGGTGACTTGGGCACGAATTTTATGCAGAGAGTTTTGCTTGGAAAAAATGTCTTATCCTCTCAAAAGACAATGAGAGAGATTCCAAAAGAACTTCATTGTCAAATGCTGTCTCAAGAAATCCTTGATCAAACACTTGCAAAATCTATAAGGATTCTTACATGATCTTCATTGTAATATTCTTCTCTTGAAGAGAGAATTCTTCTTCCATTCTTCTTATTCAATGAGATTGGTTAAGAGACTGTGAGTCTCTTGTTGTAAAGGATTCCTGAACACAAGGGATGGGTTGTCCCTGTGTGGTTCAGACTTTGTAATGGATTTTACAAAGATAGTGGAAATCTCAAGTGGGTTGCTTGAGTACTGGATGTAGGCATGAGTTGTGGCCGAACCAGTATAAAACTGTGTTTGCATTCTCTCTTCCCTTATCTCATTTATGTTATTGCAATCAATTTTTCCTTGCATGTTTATAGAACATTATTAAATTGATTGTTGTTGCTTCTTTTGCATTCTAAGCCTATCCCTCTTAAGATTATTGAGGCCACAAGGTCCAACAAATTTAAGGGTTCTAATCTTTTTTAGGCACATGAGAAGCACCATATGAGTAGCCTTTAAAAAAGATTACAGGGTTCTAATCTTTTTTAGCATGCTTTTTGGATTCTAATGAGTGACTAAATTTAAGGGTTTCAAACACAGAACTAGGAGAAACTTTCAGCAAAACTTAATAGTTTGTGTTCAAAGTAGTGCTACAACTTAATAGTTTGTGTTCCTATTTTCAATTTGTTATTCACTAGCATACATGATATAAATAAAGTAATAAACCACTGAAACCTTCAAAATATAAATTCACACCAATCAAAATATCTTAAACAAGCATTATACAATATCAAACATAATACAATACAAACCAAAAAGCCTAAAAACCAAATTTGAAACCAATATCTTAAACAAGCATTATACAATATCATACTTCAGCCTAAAAGCCTCAAACGTAACCCTAAACCCTAATTAAAAAACATTTTTCATAAATTATAACCTAATTTTCACTTTTTAAAATTAAAATAGATTATTGCGGATCAACTTGATCTGTAAGCTTCTTGCGGATCAACTTGATGCGCAACCTTCTTATTGCCCCCTTATCCTTCTTCGCCCCCTTCTCCTCCTCTCCCCCCATTTGCACCCTTCTCCTTATCCCTTTCCCCCTATTTGTGCCCTTCCCTTCTCCCTCCCCCCTCTCCTAGTCCTTCACTTCCCTTCTCCTTCCATTTCGGTTGCCCAAAACCCTTCTCCTTTGCTTGTTCCCTTCTCCTCGCCCAACACTTCTTCTCGGATTTTTTCTATGTATTTTTTTTCAACAAAATCTCGATTCCATTGTGTTGTTTTATGTCTGATGAAGGATACAATGGAATCATGATTCCATTGTTGATTTTGTCAAGGCACACAACATAAGCATAATCGTGATTTTGTTGTTGATTTTTTAAGAAAAATAGTTCAATAGAATCATGATTCCATGGAAAGGAAATTTTTGGATAAAAAAAAGGGTCTGCCCTTTGGTATGGGCCAAAAGCAATTGCAATGTGGTCAATATCAACTCTCTCCTTGCATATATGTGGCATGTCCATCTGGGCCTATGTCATGATCCACTATATGTACGTAGCATGTCCTATTGGGCCTTGTCATGATCTAGCTCATACTAACAAATGATATGAGCTACAACTTTCAGGAAATTGCTTCCACACCTCCCACAGGACAAAAGTACCCTTCTATAACCCTAACTTCCCTCTCTCACTAGCATCCTTCAACATCTTCTAAAATTTGAAAGTGTGAAAGTGGAGACAAGTAAGAGAATCAAGATGAACCAGAGACAAAAAAGAGAAGACTCACCTTAGATGTTGAGGGATGGGCTGGTGTTGTTTTGTGAGTGGTGTGACACCCTTTCCCCCCACATAAATCTATTTGTAGAAATAAAGCAAGCGAATTATAATATTTAAGATTTTAAAAAAATCTTTTAAGATAAAATGTATCACAACTTTAATGTTTTCACAGTCAACGCATAGATAGATAATAATACTAATAAAATAAATTGTATTGGCTCTCTCCAAAGGTCATTTAAAATCCAAACTATTACAATTAAAAACATAAATCCAAAGAGAAAATAAACATAAGTATTCTCTACATCTTCATCATCACTAGAGCTTTCTTTCCAATCTTCCTTTGAGAAACTAACTTTGAGTGCAATCCCTTTTCTTTTCTTTTTTGTATCTTCTACCTGAGATTTTTGAATCAACTCATGTTCATACCCAATCAATTTTCTGAAGAGAGCTTCCATCGACATTGATGCCAAGTCCTTGAATTCCTTGATCACTGTGATTTTGGTTCCCAAGTTCTTGTAAGAAAGTTGAGGATCTTGATGTTTAGCTCATCATCTTCAAACATTTTTCCAAGACCAAAAAAGTGATTCACTATATGGGTGAATCTTGTTTGAAGTTCTGAAATGGTTTCACCATTCTTCATTCGGAAAACTTCATATTCGGATACAAGGGTGTGCTTTCTTGCTCTTCTTACATCCACACTGTCTTCATGACCGACTTCAAGAATTTTCCATATCTCCTTTTCACTTTTACACCTTGCAGTACAGAAAAATTCATCAGAAGATAAACCAAAAGTTAAAATGTTTTTAGCCTTTTGATCATGTTGCACTATTCTTTTCTCATCATCTTTCACCATTGACTTCTTCAATTGGTATAAACGACCCTTTAACAATAGCATTCCATGCGCCGGGAACAATTGACTAAATAAAGATTTCCATTCTGTTTTGCCAAAGCGAAAAATGTTCTCCCTCAAACAATGGTTATTGATTGAGAGAAACACCCTCTTTGAAAGTGATTTGTTTATAGCCCATTTTTGAAAAATTATGATATTGAGCAACTCTCAAGATGTAGCTCTGATACCAATTGAAAAAGATGATGGATCTCATATACCAAGATGAGGGGTGAATTGGTTTTACAAACTAATCAAAATTAAAAACAGTTTTGAAAAACTTTCGCTTCCAAGGATCGTATCACAAAATTTTTTATTTAGACCAATATCTAATCATTTACCTGTACACAATATCCATTTGTTAAATTTCTTTAAAAAGAAATATTTTAAAACTCAACAAATTGATAAAGAATGTGAGAGAGAGATAAGATTCAAGAGAAGATGAACAACAAGATTTATACTGGTTCACTCTCTATTTATAGAGAAGCTACTCCAGTTATCTAATTCAACCTGAATTATATTTCCACTATGTACTTTGAGTTCTTACAAGTAATCACAGTCAATCTCAGTTCCTATCCAGAAAAAAGAGACTAAGGCACCCAACCCTAGGATCCTTTGTGAATGAAAGTATAAGAGACACATGCCCTTAGCTCAAACTAGAAAACCCTATTCTAGCATGCTTTAGGAACTCATGATTATGCTACAAAAATATGTAAAAACATATGAAAACTGAGTCAAGGAGAGACGTAACCTGATCCTTCAAATGAAAGAACCAAACTAGATGGAATGGATCTCTTCTTGATCTCACAAGACGTTAACAACTCACTTTAGCCATGAACGCTTCAGAAATGAAGACTATAGTGTGTGAGGGTTTGGTTCGCAAGAGCTTAAATCCTTGTGCTTTATTGGTGCCTAAAATAGGTATTATTAGGCACCAAATCCCTATGATAGGTGGTATGATGAATGTGTTGAGTGGTGCAACACTCTTTTGTAAAATCACTCATGCACCCAACATCTTCATGATTTGTGTACATAGGGACTCATTAGGTAGGTTTGTTCTTATTTTTTGTTTCAATGCAAACCTAGGTGCTCATGTGGGACACCTTAGGTTTGTTGTAATTTTTTGTAGGAATAATCAACATGAAAATAAAGAAAAAGTTATGTTTTATTCCATTACTTTCCTTAACTTTTTAAATAATGATCAAGGGCTTCCTATGGACCCTAAGAGAATAAAGGTCATTCCTGAGTGGCCTACTCCACCAAGTATAAGGGAAATTTGGGGCTTCAATATCTTAACAAACTTTTACAAAAGGTTTGTCCCATATTTTTCTATATTTGTAGCACCACTCATTGAGTTGGTGAGGAACTATATTCTCTCATGGGAAAATGGCCAGGAAAGGGGTTTTCAGTCCTTACCATACTCTAACAAACCCAACATCACTAATACAAATGTTTTTATTCATTTTACAGGTGTAGAGGAAAGAATCCATGAGTTTCATGAACCTCTGGATTTGAGGTCAAATCCTTTTCAAGTGAGAGGGGATGATGCAATCCTACCCCCCAAGGGCATTGGATAGAAGACTCCAAGAAGATTGGGCCAAAGATGCAAGAGAAGACCCTAGGGTTCTCATGAGCCTTAGGGTAGATTTCGGGCCCATGGGCTAAGTATGAGCCCACTTATCTTTGTACATATTAGATTAAGGTTTCATTAATTTTGGACCTTGTATTTAGGGCTCCATATTATAGGTAGGGTACCCTAGAAATGTAGGATTTTCTAGCCCTTTTTATTTTAGGGCACCTAGACTAGTTTTTGTATTAGGGTTAGTTTTGTAATTTCACATGCATTAAGTGAATATTTGATGTGTGTGTTGAGAAATAAATTTAATTTAATTGGGAGAAGCCCAATCCAATTAAATTTTAGAGGGGGGGGGGGGGAGCATTTGCTTGCTACACCCCATTCCCACATCATATAGTCACACTTTGTGCATGTCCTTCATGCTTTACATGCCTCATGACACCTAAGCACAATTAGTGGAGAATCTTGGACTTGATCTTGGATTAGTGGGCTGAACCATATCTGAAATTCACTAATCATAATTAGTGAAATTTTGAATCCACAAATTCAATTTCAAATTCAAGTGAAATTTGAATAGAAATTCAATTTCCCTCCAATTTTGTGTGACACTTAGGCTATAAATAGAGGCTTGTTGGATCAAGTGGCCTCAGAATAATTAAGAAGGGGGGGGGGGTTGAATTAATTATTCCTAAAGCTTTACTAATAAAAAATTTACTCTTCAAAGGCTTTTACTATGTTGTTAAGAGAATAAGGAGTAGAAGAGAAACTTAACCAAAAGTAAAAGCGGAAATTAAAATGCACAGCGGAAAGTAAAAGAGTAGGGAAGAAGGAGACAAACACACAAGAGTTTTTATACTGGTTCGGCAACAACCCGTGCCTACATCCAGTCCCCAAGCGACCTGCGGTCCTTGAGATTTCTTTCAACCTTGTAAAAATCCTTTTACAAGCAAAGATCCACAAGGGATGTACCCTCCCTTGTTCTCTTTGAACTTAGTGGATGTACCCTCCACTAGAACTGATGCACAAGAGATGTACCATCTCTTGTTCTCAGTCAAACCCAAGAAGATGTACCCTCTACTTGTACCACAAAGGATGTACCCTCCAATGTGTTAAGACAAAGATCTCAGGCGGTTAAACCTTTGATACTTTGTGAATGGGGATACAAAAGAATTCTCAGGCGGTTAGTCCTTTGAACACTTTTGTATAAGGGAATGGGAAGAATCAAAAGAATTCTCAGACTGTGTCATTTTGAATTCTTTGACAAGGGAGAAGGGAGACACAAAAGAATTCAGGCGGTTAGTCCTTCGTTCTTTTGGAAAAGGGAGAAGAGAGACACAAAAAGAATTCAGGCGGTTAGTCCTTGGCGAATTCTTTTTGGCAAAGGGAGAAGAGAATGAAAAGATGAATAGCACAAGTTTTCAAGGTTTGGAAAACCAGAAAACTTTGGAAAGCTTTTGGCACAAAGAAGATGAAGAAGTTCAAAGAGATTCAAGGCTTCTATAAGATTGATTGGAAAAGTGTATTTAAAAGCAAATCAAAGCCTTGCTTTTATAGACTCTTCATGTCTGGCCAAGAGAACCATTTAGAAGAGTTATGACTTTTAGAAAAAACTTAAAACCAATTTGAAAAAGTCAAAAACCATTTGAAGAGTTACATCTTTTGATTTATTCAGAAACAATCATTGGTAATCGATTACCAAATCAGTGTAATCGATAACACAAAGCTTTTATGTGAAAGGATGTGACTCTTCACATTTGAATTTGAATTTCAACGTTCAAAGGCACTGGTAATCGATTACCAAAACATTATAATCAATTACAACTTTTTGAAATCAATTGGAACGTTGTAAATTCATTTGAATTTTTTTTTCAAATCCATTTTGCTACTGGTAATCGATTACAACAATCTAGTAATCGATTACCAGAGAGTAAAAACTCTTTGGTAAACATGTTTTGAGAAAAATGCATGTGCTACTCAATTTTTGAGAAAAACCTTTTCATACTTATCTTGATTAAGTCTTCTCTTGATTCTTGAATCTTGAGTCTTGAATCTTGATCACTTAAATCTTGATTCTTGAAATCTTGATCTCTTGATTCTTGAAATCAACTTTCCTCTTGAATCTTGAAGTGTTCTTGATTCTATCTTGAATATCTTGAACTCATTCTTTAATTGACCTTTGAGCTTTTTGTCATCACCTTTGTCATCATCTTTTGTTATCATCTTTGTTATCATCAAAACATCTTTGAATCACTCTTGATTCATCATGAAGCTTTGCTTCTACAATCTCCCCCTTTTTGATGATGACAACTTCTGAAATCAAGAAACACACACACTTTTTCCTAGTCGATCACTCATATAAATTTCCATTCTCCCCCTTTGTTTTTGAATTTATGCTTATCTTAAAATTAAGTTGATTACTCATGTGAGTTCTTGATTTAATCCCTATTTCTCTCCCCCTTTGGCATCAACAAAAGCCAAAGTGCATATCAAATTTGAAGTATTCAAATATAACTAAACATCCATACAACATTCATGAAAAAATATCAACCAAATCATGAAGCAAGAACCATGAAGCAACAATCATGAATAGATTAACTATAAAATCCACATAGTCAAACAACATACTTAATATTTGTTCAAACATACCATGCAAATAAGGGAATAGTAAATTGTTCAAATACCATAATAATATAGCCAAAATACAAGGCTGAAAATCAAAGTACTAATAATATTAAAATAGAAATCTAAGATGATGGTGGCGGCGATGGTGGAAGATTGAAGCTTTAACGAATGTAAGACACATCTTCTTCAACCTTTGTGATTCTTGACTCCATTTCATTGAAGCGCATATCCACTTGTAATTCCAAATTGTCAAACCTCTCACCAACAAAGGTTTGAAGACCATCAAACCTGTCTAAAATCTTTGAAAGGAGAGATGAATCCTCTCCATCATGTCCTTCTTCACCAACATGTCGAGTACCTTTCTTCACCCAAGAGCCATCATGCTCCTTTTGATAAGAAAAAGATGCTATGACTGAAGTGCCTATAAGAAAAGATCTCTTGATTGAAACATAAGGTTCAGAATCAAGAGGGATGTTGAAGTGTTGAAGGAAAAGGGTAACAAGATGAGGGTAAGGCAATGGAGCATTCAATCGCAATGCCTTATGCATGCGATATCTAACAAGATGTGCCCAATCAATTTGTAAACCTTTATGAAAGGCCCACATGACAATGAGATTTTCTTCAGAAACCTGAGCAAGGTTTGAAGATCTCAGAAGCAAGATGCGAACAATAAGGTAATGGAGGATGCGGCTTTCAAAACACAAGTATGGTTCAGCCCACTAATTTTAGTTATGCTTCTTCTAGACTCATCTTCTCCTTAAAGTGGCGTCTCCTCTCTCTTTTCCTTCTGCATTCCGCTGCCATTCATCTTCCAAGAAGCAAAGGAATCCATTGATGAAGAAGATCCTAGGCCTACAAGCTCCAATGGAGCTTACATAAGTTCATCTACCCCATCTTTCTCTGTTAATTACAATGACTTATATTTTATTGTCGTTGGAGGTAAAAATGCCAAAGGAAATGTGTACGAGCTAGGTGCATTGAGCAAAATGTGCCTAACCTTCTGCCACTTAGCCTAAGGTGGTAGACCAAATACACGAGAAGTGTGAGACAATTCAAAAGCTAAATGTTGAGCTTACAAAAAAGACAAATAAAGAGAAGACATTGGAGGAACAAATGACAAAAATGATTCAAAATCATGACCAACAAGAAGAGTAGCTTCATCATCAGAATGAACAAATTCGTCAACAAAAGGACCAAATGCACCTTATATTAGAGCACTTCAATATTAAGTCTGTCATGCTAGGTCGTACTACAACTACTACCAGTGAAGATGACATTGAGAATTATGTTGATGATGCTAAAGTTGATTGAGCTAGAGGACCATTCATTGCACTAGATGACAATATTTAACACCATGTTTATTTTGATTTTATCAATTTCAAAACTGAACTAGATGTTTTTTTTTAGTTGGTAATCTAAACATTTGTTGTACATTGTGGTTTTGGGATATATTATATATCATGTTGGTTCTCTTTGAGTTATGAATATGCATTGTTTACAAGTATTGAAGTAGCATTTTATTATACATTATTTATGGATATATTATATATCTTATTGGGTTTGAATGTGATTAATAATTTTTTATTCATAATTATTAAGCGGGTTGAATAATTATTAATTTAGCAACTGAATTTGTGATTATTTTTCTTGCTTCTAGCAACAAAAACAACCACCACTTTTGCTTTTATGGAAAAAATTATTTGTAATCATCTATTTATTTCAATGACGGAAATGGTTTAGTTGCTACACATATTGAAATAGTGACTGGTATTATTATCAAAAGTATCTTTTAAAATATCATAAACAAAATGTAACGACCGAAAATGTAACGAATGATACTACTCGATCGCTACCAAGGTTTTTAAAACTAGACCAGACTGGCTAGTTCAACCAATACAACCAAGAACTGGTTGCCTGTCCAGTCCGAAAGCTACTTAAAACAATTGAGTTATCAAATCAATGAAGAATCGGTGGAATTGGTGAAGAACCGTGAAAACCGATAGTTTGAGCGGGTTGAATGGTTCTTTGAAAAGGTTGTTTTATTCTTTGAAAATGAAGACATCGATGACCACCTCGCCCAGTGAACCGTCACACTCATTGACAGTACCTTTTCAAGCCCAAATCACTGTCGCTACTCTTCATCGGAAGCCATCATACGAAAAATGCAGATCCAAAACATGTGTTCTTGTACCCAATATTTGGTAATTTTTGTTAGAGATAGGGGGAGAAACATGAAGACTAAGTATTGGAGCTTGAAGAAGCTTGAAGAAGTTTTGTCTTTTACATGCCCAACTATCTTGAGTGGCATTTGTATTGATTGTTGCATCATAATCTCTATCTTTTCATATGTACATGATGCATCATCATGTAGGAATAAGAAGATTGTTTCTAAAGTTAGAAACTTACTTTAGTGTATAAAAATCTCTATTTTGATCAATTACAAGGCTAATCATAATCAAATACACAAGTGTTTGTAGCTTGCAGAGAGATTTTCATATCAGTTTAATCGGTTTCCAGTTAACCGTAATCAATTACATAGTTCAATTGAGACAATGATTGGTTTTTCAAGAGTCTTTGCTTTAATCGATTACCAGGTGATCCTAATCGATTACTTTGTTCTTAAAAGTGTTCCCAAAAGTGATCAAGAACACTTTAATCGATTACATCAAGAATCTAATCGATTACTTTGTTCTTGAAAGCTTTCTAGATGTTGGGAATAACACTTTGATAGATTGAAATGATAAAATAATTGATTAATTCTTCGAAACAATCGATTACATTGATTATTTAATCGATCACAGGTGGTGTTAGTCATCTTTTATGACTAATTTTTTGTATAGAAAAGTTTCCAAAATGTAAATAAATCTCCCAATTTATGGTTAATTTTTGGTAGGATTGTAAATATTTCTATTTTAGTTTTCATTTGTGCTTAGTAGAAGCCTTCCTTGTGAATTTAATGTAAATTTCACCTCAATTTCAGGTAAAAGGGAGAAAATTATGAAGGTTCAAAAAGTGTTGTCTCGCTAAGCTTGAACCATGCGCTTAGCGAGACCAAACCGCTAAGCGAGACAGTAGTGGCTTAGCGCATGAGCATAAGCCTGAAGAAAGTTCTTCCACGCCAGCACACACTTAGCGTGTATGTAGCTCGCTAAGCGAGCCGGTTGTCTATTATGCGCTAAGCGCAAGATTGGCACTAAGCCAAATATCACTTACTCACGCTAAGCGTGAGAATGGTGCTAAGCGCGCCTTCGAGGTCAGAAAGTCCTTTTTAAGCCTGATTGGCAAAAAAAAAAGAGAGCATGACGATGTGAAAGAGGTCTGAATTGACTGCGAATTGTGTGTAGAGAATAGAGGAAAAGCTGAGCAAGGAAGCAAAGGTCCTAACTTTTAGGTAGATTCTAGGTTTTAGAGTTATTTTCTAGGTTCTTAGAGGTGGAGGAGACATCCCCAGTGCTTTGTAATCTGGTATTTTCTATGAAACCCTTCTCCTATTTGTGAAAGCTGCTCCCTTGTAATGGAGGGCTAAAATCCTTTGTTGGGAATTTCTACTGAGTACTTGATGTAAATATTTTTATTATCTATTTGAGGTCATTTTCATGTGTTCAATGTTTCTATCTAAGCTTATTGTATGCATGCTTATGGTTTGATCACCCATTGGTGTGTGCTATTAGGAAATTTAGCATTGACAAATGTACTGTTTCCTTGGAACTTGATAGAGTAGGGCTAGATAATTGTAGTGCTAGACAAAGTGTGCAAGGTTCTAGTTTTTATTATGTTGTGCTTATAATGCTGTTTAAATCAAGCTAAGTTCAACAAGATACATCAGCGAATGAAGCTTAGTTTAAATTAGTCCAAACTCACAAGACATTGGTGTTGGTATTTTTGTCTCAGCATAGAACACATGAATAATTTCAAATAGAGAAAATCCCTAATTGCATCAAGTATCCCGGTGGAAGGACCCAATGCTTTTACTTATTTGTTTTCACACTCAATTGTTCACGTTTACTGTTTCTTTGATTACAATAGAATATACCTCTGTTTTCAGTTCATGATACTTAATTCTTTTTACAAACATCTGTATTTTGAATGACGCTTTTCCAAGTAAAACAGGTTCCCTGAGTTCGATACTCGGATCATTCCCTTTTCATTATTTACTTGACGATCCGGTGCACTTGCCGGTAGATTTCGCACCCACACAAACAAGAAGTATTCCTAGGGGTGGAAACAAGTATTTTGGCACTGTTGTCGGGGAATCTTCTTTTTATTTAGAAAAGTTTAGTTCAAATTGCAGGCGTTTATTTTTTTTTATATATTTTTTTATTCATTTTTTATTTTGTGAAGATTTAGTTACTACATAATTCATTGTTCTTTGGAATTGGTTAACTGTTGTTTTGCTTGTTTTGCATGCAAAGAAGGTCTTCTGCAGGTGTTTTGATTCCCATAGACTTGGAAATTAATGCAACTTGCAGGAAAAGGAACGCAGAAAGAAATATAAAGTTTTTGCAGGACATTAAGGCAGCAGCAATTCAGGAAGAACCTCTATCTTCTGAGGCATCTTCTAGTTTTCCAAAACAAAGGGAATCTCACACAGTATTAATTGAAGCCAATATCATGGCTGATGAGCCAAGACGAGTGACCCTGGAAGATTACTCAAGTACTTTTGTGCCGCAATTCTTCACAAGCATTGTGTGGCTAGAGGTACAAGCTCAGAATATAACCTATCCACATTCATTAATTTAGTTAATTCAGAACAATTTGTTTCATGGTCTGCCCAATGAATACCAGTATGCATATCTAGTTACCTATATTGAGATATGCAATACTGTCAGAATAGCTGGTGTGCCTGAGGATGCTGTTAGATTGAGCTTGTTTTCATTTTCTTTGTCTGGAGAGGCAAAAAGATGGCTCCATTCGTTTAAAGGTAATAGTCTTAACACTTAGGATGAAGTGGTTGAAAAATTCTTGAAGAAATACTTCTTAGAGTCCAAGACTGCTGAAGGAAAAGTTGTCATCTCATCCTTTCATCAATTTCCAGGCGAGTCTTTGACTGAGGCTTTGGAAAGATTTTGTGGGTTACTAAGAAAGACGCCTACTCATGGATTTTCAAAACCAATCCAGCTTAATATTTTCAATGACGGGTTGAGACCACAATCCAAGCAGCTTTTGGATGCTTCTGTAGGGCAAAAAATAAAGTTGAAGACCCCTGAAGAAGCCATGGACTTGATTGAGAATATGGCTGTTAGTGACCATGTAATCATGTGTGATAGAGCACACATCCCAACCAAAAGAAGCAACTTGAGGCATTGACATAAACATTGAGTAAGTTGCCCACCCAATTACATTCTGGACAACCTTTACCCTCTTCTGTTTTGCAGGTTGTGCTATATGTGGTGGAGCTCACGAATCTGGCTGCTATATTTCCACTAAAGATACAACAGATGAAGTGAACTATATGGGGAACCAGCCAAGATCAAACTTTAATGCAGGTGGGTATTCTGGATTTTCACATGGACAACACTATAATCAATAACAGGGATAGTGGAGAACTCACCCTGGCAATCAGTTCAATAAAGACCTGGGTAGACCATCTAACAGGCCACAACAACAAGGGCCGAGTCTCTATGACAGAACAACGAAGCTGAAAGAGACTCTTGCTCTGTTCATGCAAGTATCCATGTCCAATCAAAAGAGCACCGAGCCAGCCATCAAGAATCTAGAAGTCCAGGTGGGACAATTGGCAAAACAACTGGCAGACCGACCGTCAAGCAGCTTTGGAGCCAACACAGAGAAGAATCCTAAGGAGGAGTGCAAGGCTGTTATGACTAGAAGCAAAATGGTGAGCATGAATGAAGGAGAGGAGAGGATAGGTGCAGAAAAACAACAGCTGGTGACTGAGCCAACAATTGACCCAGTGGTGGAACCTTTGAGTGAGACTAAGGAATAAGTGAAAGTAGAAGATGATTAGCAGAAGGAGATACCAATAATTGTGAGTGAAAAAGAAATAAGTGAGAAGGAAAAGAAGGAAAAAGAAAATGAAAAAAATGAGAAAAATGAAAAAGAAAAAGAGAGAAAAGAAGAGAAGAGAAAAAACAAGAGTGAGTGTGCTAGAGAGAAAAAGAAAGAAGCATCTTCAGCTGAAGGGAGAGAAGTACCATATCCTTTGGTACCTTTTAGGAAAGACAAAGAAAGACATCTACTTAGATTTCTGGATATTTTCAAGAAGTTAGAAATTACCATGCCCTTTGGAGAAGCTCTACAGCAGATGCCACTCTATGCTAAATTTCTGAAAGATATGCTAACTCGGAAGAACAAGTACATCCATAGTGACACCATAGTCGTGGAAAAGCTGCAATTTCTTCATTCCATCAGTTTCCTGATGAATCTTTGGGTGAGGCATTAGAAAGATTTCGTAGCTTGCTGCAAAAAACTCCCACTCATGATTTTTCAGAGCCTATACTGCTGAACATCTTCATTGATGGGTTACGGCCGCAGTCAAAGCTGTTACTCGACGCTTCTGCAGGGGGAAAAATTAAGTTGAAGACACCTGAAGAAGCCATGGACTTAATTGAAAATATGGCTGCCAGTGACCATGGAATTTTGCATGATAGAGTTTATATTCCTACCAAGAAGAGTTCATTGGAGCTTTCATCACATGATGCCTTGTTGGCCCAAAATAAGTTGTTGTCCAAGCAACTTGAAGCTTTAACTAAAACACTAAGTAAGTTGCCAACTCAATTGCATGTTAGTCAACCTTTACCTTCCTCTGTTTTGTAGGTTAAGGTTGCACACTTTATGGTGGAGCTCATGGGTCAGACTTGTGTATTCCCACTAAAGAAACGTCTCATGAAGTTAATTACATGGGAAACCAGCCTAGACAAAATTTTAATGCAGGTGGATTTTCTGGATTTCAACATGGCCAACCTTACCAACAGCATAATCAATGGAGAACTCACCCCGGTAATCAGTTCAATAAAGACCAGGGTGGGCCACCTAACAGGCCACAACAACAAGGGCCTAGCTTATCTTAGAGAACAACAAAGCTGGAAAAAACTCTTGCTCAGTTTATGCAGGTGTCATTGACTAATCATAAGAGCACAGAGTCAGCCATAAAAAATCTAGAGGTCTAGGTAAGGCAGTTAGCCAAATAGCTTGCAGAAAAATCTTCCAGTACTTTTGGAGCTAACATTGAGCAGAATCCAATAGAAGAATGCAAGGCTGTGATGACCTGAGGAAGGAAGGTAACAATGGAGGAGGAGAAGAAGAAGGAGAAAATGGTGGAGGATGACAAACAACTGGTAATTGAACCAACACCTGAACCAGTGCAACCCTTTTGTGAACTTATAGAGGAAGAAAAAGAAGAGGAGGATGAATAGATGAGAGAGACACCAATAATTTTGAGTGAAAAACAATAAAATGAAAAAATTGAAAAAGAAAAAGAGAAAGAAAAAGTAAATGAAAAAAATGAGAAAAATGAAAAAGAAAAAGAGAGAAAAGAAGAGAAGAGAAAAAGCAAGAGTGAGTGTGCTAGAGAGGAAAAGAAAGAAGCATCTTCAGCTGAAGGGAAGGAAGTACCATATCCTTTGGTACCTTCTAGGAAGGACAAAGAAAGACATCTAGCTAGATTTTTGGATATTTCCAAGAAGCTAGAAATTACCATGCCCTTTGGAGAAGCTCTGCAGCAGATGCCACTCTATGCTAAATTTCTGAAAGATATGCTAACTCGAAAGAACAAGTACATCCATAGTGACACAATAGTCGTGGAGGGAAACTGCACCGCCGTGATTCAACGTATCCTTCCACCAAAACATAAAGATCCAGGCAGCGTCACTATACCTTGTTCTATAGGTGATGTTTCTGTTGGCAAAGCTCTTATTGATTTAGGAGCCAGTATTAATTTGATGTCGTTTTCCATGTGCCAGAGACTTGGAGATAATGCCAACTAGGATGACTTTACAGTTAGCAAATTGTTCCGCCCCACTCACGGTTCACTTCTTCTTCTTTTCTTTTCTTTTTGAAACACAGAAGTGGGGTCGCGTGTGTTACTGGCAAGCGCACCGGATCGTCAAGTATTTTAAATTAAAACAGAGTGATTCGAGTATCGAACATAGGGAACTTGGGGATTAGACAAAGTTTTGTTCAAGACTCAGGCATTGTGTAAACAAACATTGATACTCATAAATAAAAACAGAAATGCAATATATCCTAAGCTAAAAAGCAGTAAATGTAAGCAATTAAAAGTGACAACAGTGGTTTAAAAGCGTTGGGTCTTTCTAATAAATGAGTTGATGCGTATAAAAATATTTCTCTAATTAAGAATGTTCTTGTGATCTATGCTGAAAACTAAAGTACTAAACCTCGATCCCTCGTAAGTTAAGACTAATTTAAATCAAGCTTTGTCCTCAGATCCCTTTTGTTGGACTAGGCTTAATTTAAACAACATTATAATCACAACATAATTAAAAACTAAAAAACCTGAAATCTATCCCTAGCAATGCAGTTATCTAGCCCTGCTCTATCAAGTTCTAAGGAAACAATACACTTCCAGTGCTAAAGTTCCAAACAGTACACACCAATGGGTAATCAGACCAAAAGCATGCAACAATGAAGCATCGATAGAAGCTGTAACGACCCGCCTCGTCGCTACGATATCCACACTCTAATATATGCTAATTTCAATTTTTTATAAAAGAACTCCCTTAATTTTGCTTATGAAAACTGAAGTAATTTTGTCACAACATACATTCATCCAACAACACATCATTACTTAAGTGAATATACATAATTATATAGAAACAGTAACTCGGTACACGTCATACATATAAACGAAAATTAAATCTTTTCATAAGTATAATTAAAATCCAAGTTTTGCATCTTTGATTCAATAAAATAAAACTTAAAAACCAACTACGGAGGAGTTGATTACAAAACACAACTCTCTCCCAAAATAACGCCAACGTAATCACGTCGGCTCGGCGGCTCCTCACCAGAATCTTACTCCTTGCACCCTGCCACTGTCATTCTGCTCCCACGAACAAGGTTCATGATCATTACAGGTATCAACCACACGATACAAAATTGCAAGGGTGAGTTCATTATAAAAAGAACCAATACCAATTCCAAATAACCACAATTAGCAAGGAACATAGGCAAACATGATGAGCATACACAACAATCATTATTCAACACTCATATGCAACAAATATTCATCATCCACATCCAACAATTACTCATCATCCATCCATGGACCCAATCCAGACTGCACAAAATGATGCCTGCACCTGACTCAACACTCAGATGCAATGTGGTACGTACCAACAACAACCAAATCTCAGGAAATAGCCTAAGCATGTCCACACGACACTATTACTTAGGGAACTATGCTGAGTTTGTTGAGACCACCCGGGTGTGGACGTAACAACCCCCCTCCCATAGGTGATCAGCCTGGGAGCCCAAAGGTGTTCTCTACCTAGTGACAACCCCCTAGTACAAAGTACACTTGGCCACAATTACTCTATTTCCTGTGTCATATGAGCTATGATCACGGCCAAAAGTAAGTGCCAAAGACCATGGACCAATTAACGTGCCTAAGCATCCCCTCAGAAATGCTTAGATTCTCTACCCCCCATGACATACACTCCATATGACATATGATTGTGGCCAAAAGCTAGTGCCAAAGACCCTAGAAGGTCAGTGCACAGTGCCCCCCACGGTCATACACAACATCCAACGTATGAACGTGACCAAAAGGTAATATTCTTTGAAGAAAAATCAGCATGCAACAGGGACAGGCAGATATCCTCATAGCTAGGTTCCTTGACCCTAGCTATGGTGTTAAAACGGTAAATTTTATAATAAACTCCCCTCACCTATTGTGAGCTACCCGCAGTTTCCTCGTCATGTCACTTGGAGATGTCTTTTTCTTTTCTGCTCGTCGGTTCCATGCAATCCTCTACCATACCAAAATGAAGGAGACTTAATATGGATTTCAGAAAACAAAGCTAATAACAGTGCTCTGGGTCAAACACCCACATCAGTACATGAAAAAGCTGAGAGCATTTCGGGTTTTACAAAGGAACCTCATTTGGAAATTCCGACCACTCCGATATGACCAGGGTTCAGTGTAGGTTACGAAAATAACATGCATTTCATGAAAGGATAACGTTTACAAAGTCTCTTTCTCTAGGGTTTTTCAAAAGGAAGCATAAGACATGCATTGGCGGTTCCAAAGTCAGAAATGATGCAAAGACAACCTGAAACTAACAAGAAACAAGCGCAGAACCATGGTTACCTCGAAGGATAACGAAAGGTCAAACTAGGGTTTCATTCTCTACCAAAACCGCGAGCCAAGTTGGAAGATTCCGCTTCGGTTGAAGGGTTCCTCTCAGTGTGGGGTTGCAACGGAGAACAACGACGGTTTGTGGTGGCTAATGGTGGCTGTGGGTGTTGGAGAAAGTGCTTGGAATATTAGAAATGGCTTTGGAAGAAAGAAAGAAGAAGAAATGGTGTTTTTCCTAAGCTGCACGAAAGCGAAGGCTGAAATGCTTAAATAAGAAATGCTCTTGGGAATGGAAGCTTTGCGCACACTCCAGACATCTTCTCGAAGATCCCAATGGTCAGATCGTGTACAAGTGTCTTGTGAAGCTGCAGACCAAATTTTGAGAAGATCCAACGTTTAACGAAGGCTGGGAAGTGTTTTTGCCGAGGCAGCTCATGTAGCTTTCTCAAGAAGCTTCCTCGTGGCTTCTTTGAAAAGCTTTCTCAAGAGGCTTCTTTGAGAAACTAGATCCTTATCTACCCACACCCCTCTATTAACTAAATTAACCTCCTTGAAAATAATTACGGATAAAAATAACGCAACAAATAATCAAACATCAAACATAATTACTAATAATATATAGATATATATATATTTCAGGGTGTTATAGTTTCAACGACGTTATCAACAACAACAACAACCTCATTTTATATTCTCATATTCATCAATAATAACAATTCATGTTGACATGGTCTTTATTTACAACGTCATCTCAAATCAATATCATCATAATCATCACATATCAATTAAAATCCTCAATAGCAACATCAACAATAAATCGCATTTCGCACACACACACACACACACACACACACACACACACACACACACACACACATATATATATATATATATATATATATATATATATATATATATATATCTTTCATGTCTGAGATTCACACTCACGGTCTTCAAACAACACAATTCAGACAAACACAACAATATCATTCATTACAATACATATATATATATATCGCATCCCATTTGTCAAAACATAATTTCTCCTGAAAAAACAGCATCCATATCAATAACAATTTTATTGCATCCCATTAGTTAAAAACATAATATTCTTGAAAGAAAAATCAGCATGCAATAAGGACAAGCAGATATCCTCATAGATAGGTTCTCTGACCCTAACTATGGTGTTAAAACGGTAAATTTTATAATAAACTCCCCTCACCTATTGTGAGCTACCCGCAGTTTCCTTGTCACGTCACTTGGAGATGTCTTTTTCTTTTCCGCTCATTGGTTCCATGCAATCCTCTACCATACCAAAACGAAGGAGACTTAATATGGATTTCAGAAAACAAAGCTAATAACAGTGCTCTGGGTCAAACACCCACATCAATACATGAAAGAGCTGAGAGCATTTTGGGTTTTACAAAGGAACATCATTTGGAAATTCCGACCATGCCAATGTGACTGGGGTTCAGTGTAGGTTACAAAAATAACATTCATTTCATGAAGGGATAACGTTTACAAAGTCTCTTTCTCAAGGGTTTTTCAAAGGAAGCATAAGACATGCAATGGCGGTTCCAAAGTCAGAAAAGATGCAAAGACAAGCTGAAACTAACAAGAAACAAGCATAGAACCATGGTTACCTCGAAGGAAAACAAAAGGTCAGACTAGGGTTTCGTTCTCTACCGAAACCGCAAGCCAAGTTGGAAGATTTTGCTTCGGTCGAAGGGCTCCTCTCAGTGTGGGGTTGCAACGGAGAACAACGGCGGTTTGTGGTGGCTAATAGTGGCTGTGGGTGATGGAGAAAGTGCTTGGGACGTTAGAAATGGTTTTGGAAGAAAGAAAGGAGAAGAAATGGTGTTTTTCCTAAGCTACACGAAAGCAAAAGCTGAAAACGCTCAAGTGAGAAATGCTCTCGGGAATAGAAGCTTCGCGCACACTCCAGACATCTTCTCAAAGATCCCAATGGTCATATCGTGGACAAGTGTCTTGTGAAGCTGCAGAGCAAATTTTGAGAAGATTCAACGGTTAACCAAGGCTGGACAGCATTTTTACCGAGGCAGCTCATGTAGCTTTCTCAAGAAGTTTCATTAAGAGGATTCCTCAAGAAGCTTCCTTGTGGCTTCTTTGAAAAGCTTTCTCAAGAGGCTTCTTTGAGAAGCTAGATCCTTATCTACCCACACCCCTCTATTAACTAAATTAACCTCCTTGAAAATAATTATGGATAAAAATAACGCAACAAATAATCAAACATCAAGTATAATTACTAATAATATATATATATATATATATATATATATATATATATATATATATATATATATATATATATATATCAGGGTGTTACAAAAGCAATGAACACATAAAACACACTTAATTAGATATGCAAAGTGTTTACATCAATTGTTCATTAGAAATCCCCAACTAGGGTTTTAGCAAGCCATAACATGGAGGCCTTTTCTACAATTAGACTGAGAATACAGAGAAATTGTTGCTTACACAGGAAAGGGGATCCCTCCTCCTCTTCTTGGCACCTCACAATCACTCAAACACTCTCTAATCTTACTTAAAGATGAACCCTAGGCTCCTTGTTGTGTTGCCTCTCCTCTGCTATCTTCAGAGCTCACTCTCTAAGGTCTATGTGTAAAATTTTGTCCAAGAGCATAATAATTTCGTTTCGCTAATTCTGACAATTCAGGCTTTAAATGGGCTCTAAAATCGCGTCGTCGCGCTTAGCGCCACTGTCGCGCTTAGCGCAAGTAAGTGGATTTGGGCTTGGCGCCAATCTACACTAAGCTTGGCAAGAGACAGACGACTCATTTAGCGAGCTGATCTCGCGCTTAGCACGCTGCTTCAATTTAGGTGCTCTTCTGGATTCCTTCTTCACGCTAAGCGTGTTGAAGCCGCGCTTAGCGATGGATACGAGCTAAGCCCACTGAGTTCGCTTAGCGCGACAGCCACTTTGGCATTTCAAGAAATTAGCTCCTTTTTACCTGAAATTGTACAGATTTTAACATTAATTCCAATAAAAGAGATCCTAATGACAAAGATCTAAACACAACAAAGTTTATTTACAATTCCTACAAATGAACTATAAATTGGGGAAAACTATACATATTTTGCAATGGTTCGGGTTCGGGTGAAGCATCTTATCTTTCCCGTTGACTTCGTTGTAATGGACATTGAGGAAGATGCAGATATTCCCTTAATTTTGGGACGTCCATTTATGTCTATTGCAAGCTGTGTAGTGGACATGGGGAAGAAAAAGTTAGAAATAGGTATTGAAGACCAGCAGATCAACTTTGATCTATTTAATGAAGAAAGAAAATTGATGGACCAAAATGTTTGTTTACAGATGAAGGAGTTTGATGAGAAGGTTCTGAAGGAGAGAACCAAGATTGATCTAGGATAACACAAAACTATGCGTCAAGCTAATGACATTAAAATAGCACTTACTAGGAGGCAACCCAACCCTTTTTAATTTTGTTTTTCTTGCATTCTAGTTCAGTTAGATTGCTTGTGATTGTGTGTTTTCAACATGTTTAGTATTGAAAAAGGGGTTTATAAGTTTTGTGAAGAGATGGACAGAAAAATAACTTAGAAAATTGTCTGTGGTCCATGCGCTAAGTGCATCCCTCGCACTAAGCGCCATTTCCTTCACGCGTTAAGCGAGCTGTTGTTCATGCTAAGTGCCTTGACCCCTGATCAATGGCTGGATGGTCCCGCTAAGCAAGTGCTTAGCGCTATGCCCAAAAACCTCTCTAGATTTTAATTCTTTCAAATTGAGCTTAGCGCGAACGCTCACTAAGCGTAATTCCTTCTCTGGAATTGTAATTATTAGAATTGCGCTAAGCGCGGGCCACTACTGCTTTTTAATGAGCATTAATTCGCTAAGCGCAGCCTTTGGCGGCTAAGTGCAAGTTGTAGGACCAATCAAAGCTGTAGTACCCGCTAAGCGAGTCCTTGCGCGCTAAGCCCAAAAGCTTCTCTAGAATTTTAACATTTTGAATTGGGCTTAGCGAGTAGATGCGCTAAGCACAGGGGCTTTTAAAACTCAAACGTCATATGGACACGCTAAGCACAACTGTGCGCTAAGCGCACCATACGAAACTGCCAAAAGTTATAAGGTACTTGCCTTAGGCAGTTTCCATTTCGCTCTTGTTGTGCATTAAGGCCATTCACTGCATTTTCCCTCACCTTGCTTCATCTCCCTGCATTCCTGCACCTTTGCTATTCTTTGCATTCATCTACACAATCCAAGTAAGTTTCTTTACTTTACTTCATTTTCGTTCTATGTTTTCAACCTTAGATTAGATAACTTAGTGATTGTTAGGTAGAATTTCTGTTTATGCTTAGTGTTAGGTTAGTTGTTAGTTAGAATAGCTTTAGGGTTGTACTATAGTCACAATGTGCTTGTTTTGATTAGGGTTTGATGGCCCAATAGGGGCCTATGAGAAGGGGTGAGAAGCCCCTAGTTTTCTGGAAATCACGATGAATGCGCTAAGCGCCTTGCTGTCGCGCTAAGTTCATGCAAGTATCCATGTCCAATCAAAAGAGCACTGAGTCATGCATCAAGAATCTAGAAGTCCAGGTGGGACAATTAGCAAAACAACTGGAAGACCGACCGTCAAGCAGCTTTGGAGCCAACATAGAGAAGAATCCTAAGGAGGAGTCCAAGGCTATTATGACTAGAAGCAAAATGGTGAGCATGAATGAAGGAGAGAAGAGGATAGGTGCAGAAAAACAACAAATTTAATCGTTTTTAAAGATCTCATGGTGAAAAATAAGTTGTGAATTTCTCTTAAGTTCAAGAAGACACTCATTCACTCGAGAAAGGTTCTTGCATATGATTGATTAGTGCTTTAATCGATTACCAGGTGATAGTAATCGATTACTTTGTTCTTAAAAGTGTTCCCAAAAGTGATCAAGAACACTTTAATCGATTACATCAAGAATCTAATTGATTACTTTGTTCTTGAAAGTTTTCTAGATGTTGGGAAGAACACTTTAATCAATTGAAATGATAAAATAATTCATTACTTCTTTGAAACAATCGATTACATTGACTATTTAGTCGATTACAGGAGGTTATAACTATTTTCTCTATAAATAACAAGCTTGTGTTCTCAGTTCTGTGTGTGAATGAAGTGCGAGCTAAAATAAGTGAAATAAAGAGGGAAGATTAAGTGCTTAGAAAAAATGCGACTCACAAATTCTAAACTTCGTTTTTGAAGATCTCATGGTGAAAAGTGAGTTGTGAATTTCTCTTAAGTTCAAGAAGACACTCATTCACTCAAGAAAGGTTCTTGCACATGATTGATTAGGTTATGTCTTTCCTTGACTATGTTTTTCATGTGTTTCTACACATTGCTAGCATATGCAGGAATTTCAAAAGGCATACTAGAATAGGTTTTTCTAGTTCAGGCTAAGGGTAGGTTTCTCTTAGGCTCTTATTCACAGAGGACCCTAGGGTTGGGTGCCTTAGTCTCTTTTTTTGGGGTGGGAACTAAGATTGATTGTGATTTATTGTAAGAATTCTATACTGGATTAGCTTCAATTTACTGAAGATTAAAGAAAATATCTTTTTAAGAAATAACTTTAACAAAAAATTATGTGTTAAGGGTGATTGATTAAATATTGGTTTATCAAAAGTTTGCAATATGATCCTTGGAAAAGAAGTTTTTTTTTAACTCTGATTTTTAAAGTCTAAATTGATATAGAAACCAATTCACCCCCCCCCCCCCTTGGGTTTGTGAGTTCCATCATCTTTTTCATTTTTATGGTGAGAGAGAAAGTGGATAGAGACTAGGAATATTCACGACAACAACAAACCTAGCAACATCCCCAAACCAACTTAAGCACAACAAAATCTACATAAAAACAACAACCAAAACACAAGCAACACAATTGAGATTTCAAGTCGTAGCCTAATAAAATTCATTTTGTGAGAAGAGGCACTAGTTGAAATTGATGGTGGAGTTAGTAACATTGAAGGAGAGAGGGTGGGGATGTTCCATTATTGTCAAAGGTGATGCAGATTTGGTGAAGGTAGAAGGATAAATTGGAAAAAAAATTCAAAAGACAAAATTAAAAAATTCCAACCATTCATTATTTTAATGAGAAATCTAATGGTTCATAGTTCTTTTCCATGGTGGGGAGACCTATATTGCTCTCCCACCTGAGGCATCTTGCTATAAGTAATGATACTTTTAAAAAAGTTTAATTTTTAAGGTTATAAAATTATGAATATTATATTGTATTTACTTAAAACTATAAAATACATTATAATAAAAAATTAAAAATATTATTTTATTACTAGTTCAATCACGGTTGAACCATTAAACCTTATATTAGTACTTTCACCGGTTCAGTGGTTGGTCCAATTTTAAAAATATTTGTCACTACACAACCATCGAAACAATCACCCACAATTTTTTATTTAAAAATCCATTTAAAATAAACTTTAGCAACCGAAGTAGAGACAAAAGGTTTCAGTGGCTGAATTGGTTCCCTAGCAATAAAAACGACCAAATCACCAACAACTGAGCATTTTTATTAGCAACCGAATCATCAGTCGCAAGGCAGTGACCAACACATATTTTGGTCGCTGAAGGTTTAGAGACTTGGGTTGTAAAGACCGAATAAAACAACTAATATTTCCAATATATCGATTAATTTCGTCAGTCACTAAAATGCATTTTTCAAGTAGTGGTATTTGGGAGGGAACTATTTAATATTAACCATAAAATTACTAAGTTCAACCATAGACAAAGAAGGTATTTGGGATAAAACAGTTTAATCGAGTATGATAACTTACTAATTTCAACCTTATCCGAAGAGAGTATTTAGGAGGGAACTATTTAATAATAATGATAAAATTACTAAGTTCAAACTTAGCTGAAGAAGGTATTCAAGAGGGAACTGTTTGAGTGATCATAATGAAACTTGAGAACTTGAAAACATAAGCATATGTGGATGGAAAAAAACTTCATTTATGATATTTTGCTTGAGTGTGCCTCCTTAAAACCTTCTCGGCAAAAAGCCCTTTCATATTTTTATAGGGATAAACAGTTGAGATAGGAAAAAGAGTACACCATTCATTGCAAAGTTTTACAGAAATAGATCTTTAAGTGAGTAGAATTCCAAGTCCTCAGAATGGTCTTTCTAGACAATTCTTCAAGTTTGTAGGCCCCATTTTGTAAGTTGTGTCAAACCCTGAATGGTCCTTCCCATTTGCCAGTTAACTTGCTTTTTAATGAATCCTTTCAGGCTTCTCCTCAAACTCTCTAGATGAAGTCTCCCTTTCTAAACTGCCTAGGCACTAACTTAGAGTTAAAGCATCGAGCCATACATTGTTTGCAGGCTTCGGTCATGATGACAATATTTTAATAGTTGGGGGTCTCTTATCTAGAAAACTTTGTTAATTTGCTCATAAGCAATTTTGGAATCACTTCGGCATTTGACCCTTCGGGCTTCGAATTCTTTGGTCAATCTCAAGCCTACCAGAAATGTTTTATATTCATCCTGCTTTCTAGTATCCTTAAACTCGAAACACAATAATTGTGATAAGGCCATGTTGTTTGGACCTTCTAAAATGACTTCGGCTCCACTACCATGTTGATTGCCGTTTACATGTAGAGTCCACCACTCGTGCTAGAATTGTGTTTATGGCGGATGAAACTCATGTTAGAGATAGAGGGAACAACATAAGGATCAAGACTAAGAAGCATTTTGACTTTTCCATGCCCAACTCCTCATTGAGTAACATTTGTATTGCTTGGTTTTTATTATCCTTAGTCAATCTGTGTGTACATCATGCATCATCATATAGAAGTAGGAACATAGTTTCTAATATTAGGAACATCTTTTGTGCTATATAAATCACTGGTTTAATCGATTACCACATGTGTGTAACCGATTACATAAGTCTATGAGAACTTGCAGAGAAATCATGGCTCTGGTTTAATCGATTACCATATATTCATAATCGATTACACAATTCAAATTAAAACCATGACTATTTTTTTGGGTCTCTGGTTTAATCTACTACGAGCATATAGTAATCGATTACATTGTTCTTGAATGTTTTCTAGAATTGGGGAAGAACACTTTAATTGATTACAGGAAGTTATAATTATTTTTTATATATATCCACCTTGTGTTCTTACTTTCAACGAACTTTTACAACTCACAAACTTCAATTTTCATTTCTTGGAGCTTTCTAAACTAAAGTTTCTCTGAGGGTTATGTGATTAGTGAGTTGTAAACACACTTAAGATAAAGAGAGGTCCATTCAATCAAGTCTTTTGTTCTTGCATTTGAATGTAAAGGTTGTATCTCTCCTTGATTCTATTTCATATTCTTTTTACACATTGTTACTGCATCAACAAAAGTTTTACTGCATGCTAGAATAGGTGTTTCTAGTTTGAAGCTAAGAGTAGGTTTCTCTTAGGCTTAGATTCACTAAGGACCCTAGGGTTGGGTGCCTAAGTTTCATTTTCTAGGAAGAATTTGAAATTTCTTGTGATTGCTTGTAAAACTCACATTGCATAGTGAAAATCTAATTCGGGTTGAATTAGATAGCTGGATTAGCTTCTCTAGAAATAGTGAACCATTATCAATATTGTTCTCTATCTTCTCCTTAACTCTCTTCTCTCTCTATTGCATTCTTTATAAACTAGCTAAGTTTCAAAGAAAATTTAAATTGGTGCACTTTAACAAAAAGAGTACTATGTTCGGGTGATTGATTCAATATCGATTTAAAAGAAAGTTGTGATACGATCCTTTAGGGAACAAAAATTTTAAAACTTTTTTTTGACGATTTGTTTTTACACCAATTCACCCCCACCCCCCCCCCCCCACCCCCCACTCTTGGTTTGGTTAGTCCCATTGTCTTTTTCAACTCATTTACAAAATTAGCTAAGCTTTGTGCTCGGATGGTACCCCTCAACTCATAGTGGATGTCATACTTCGATAACTCAACGGACCATGATATCATTCAATCACCCAATTGGGGTTTGTGCAATACCTTAGCTATAAGGCAATCATTTTGAACAGTAATCCTATGGCTTTGGAAATATTGCCGAAGATGTCGAGCAACATTGACTAGCACTAGGGCTACTTTCTCCATTACCCAATATCGAGTTTCTAGGTTCTGCAATACTCGACTAACGAAATAGATCGGCCTTAACTCACCATTTCCCTCTTGGACAAGGACTGCGCTTATGGCTTTGGCAAATACCGAGGGGTAAGCTATGAGTCTCTTGCTAGTACTTGGTTTGAAAGTACTAGGGGGTTGCAAGTGTCTTTTTTAAATATCGAAAGGTTATTTCGCATTCTTCCTTCCATACAAATTTTTTTGTCTTAAAGAGATTCATAATCGATTTACTTTTTCTGGCGATCCTCGGCAAAAATCTGGACAGGGAAGCTATTCTGCCAACTAGTCTTTAGGCTTCTTTCATGTTTTTAAGGCTTCTTATCTCTAGGATGATCTGACACTTGTCAGGGTTAGCATGTATCCCCTTATGTTTTAACATGAATCCTAGTAACTTTCCCCCTTTCTCTTTGAAGGTACACTTCTCAAGGTTCAATCTCATGTTGTGTTTTTGGAGTTAACCAAATACTTCCTCCAGGTCTTTGATGTGTGTTGGCAGGTCATCGGGCTTGACTACCATATTGTCAACATATACTTCCTAGTTTCTCCCCAATTGTGCACTGAACACTTTATCCATCAATTGTTGATATGTGGCCCCAACATTCTTCAATCCAAAAGGCATAACTTTGTAGCTATATCAGTGATGAACATCATTTTGTCGTCATCTGCCAGGTCCATTCTTATCATTTTTTCAAATCTAAATCTAAGTTGGTATTTTTTTTATTGGCAAATATTAGTTGTTAACTATTAGTAGGCGGAATCGAATCCACAACCTTTCTCTCCCTCCCTTTTCTTTTTACTACCAAGTCAACCTTCTAATTCTAGGTATTTTTTAAAATCATATTACATCATAAAGATTACTTCAAAATTTATTAATTTTATAGGCATTAAAGTGAAATATAAGTTGTTAATTCTAACACTCCATTTTTCTTGATATTGTCATTCATTTTTTTTTCGATTATTTATTTTTTGTGCATCTTAAATTTTTATCCCTTTCATCACTTAGGCCATTTCAAACGGGAAGCCAATAAGACAATGAAAGCATATTGTTTTCTTTTAGCATTCCTAATTAAGGCCAATTAAAGCCTTTTTTTTCATTTACTCACCAAAAATATATTTTCAAAACTTCTTAACCCGTCCCCTTTTATATATATAAAGATACAACAAAAATTTAGTTATTTTTTATTTGGTTTATTATTTTTTTGTTATTTCTTTTTTTAATTTTACTAATATATATATATATATATATATATATATATATATATATATATATATATATATATATATACACACACACAACACTATTCTATGAATAAAATACATCAGACTTATTCTTTAAACCTTTCTATGCTAGCATGCTCTTACTAATCTTACAAAAACTAACAAACTAACGTGCATTAATATGATTGTGAAAAAAAATAACTGAAACATTCTCAGGTATTGTTAAAGTTATGTTACTTTGATAGGAAATTGATCAATTCTTCTGCTGTTACTTTTCCATTCCTCTCTTCATCTTTGCTACAAAACATGCAAATATACTAGGTTTTCGGACACATTGGGTAAAATGTGTTTGTGGCCATCTGAAAAGGGTGCTTACTTTATCCTTGAAAATGTTGATCAGTGATATAGCGTTACTCAATTATTTGGTGATAGCTTTCAAAATTAAAGGTTTTCCCATGAAGCATCAAATCTTCATTTGAGGGTGTGTTGCAAATAGTAGCTCTCTTGGTTTCATAAACCTTCACACTTCCAGGGAGAGATTTTTGGAGGATGTTGTATTCAGTGATGAGAATTCTGTGCTAATTGCATTTTCCATCAACTTGGCATCTATCAAAATCTCTGCTTGTGGGTGCTGAGTTTCAGGAACAAACTATACTACTTGCCATTGACCTATATGGAATGCCAACAACTCAGATTACTGCTCTTGGGAAGATAACTCATTTGTGGAGAAACTCATCTCTCTCATCAGAATCTTAGAGGTAATGTAAGTACAATTTCCCAACTCAAAGCTTTAATGTGGCTTGACCTTTCAGATAATGCTTTGGAGGTGATTTCTTCTACTTTTGGAAATTTATCTCTTGAATATCTAGACTTGTCTTTAATCAAGTTTGAAGGTTCAACTTTTCGAGAATTTGGTGCTTTCAAGAGCCTCAAAACATTGAACCTTTCCAATAACATGCTGGTGGGAGAGGTACCAAAGGAACTTCAAGGCCTTGAGAATTTACAGGATTTTCAAATTTTCAACAATCACTTGAGTTGTTTGATACCATCTTGTTGTTGAAACTGAAAATTTAAAATAGATGAGCTACTTCTAATGTTTATTTAGAGAGCACGAATCATTTATAATAGAATAGTTTACTTTAGCTTATGCTAAAGAATAGTATACTAAGGTATTGTAAGTTGTGTTACTTCGATAAGAAATATATCAATTCTTATAGTTGTTTAGTACGATCAAAAACTGAGATTTTAATTAAATGCAGACTAGCAGCAGCTATGTTTCTTTTTGTAGATGCTTCTACGAGTGGAAGTAGACATTGTGGTGAGTCTGATTTTCCATTGACACCGTGGTCTCAAACGGGAGTTCATGACAAAAATTCAAATTCTTCAATGGAAGATAGTGATGCACACAAATGCATGCTCAGATCACATCATGCTAGTGATGAAGAAAATGCTAAAATAATGTCATAGTTGGTATCATTTTTACTTATTTACTTCATTAAAAGAGGTGAATTCACACATTTTATCCTTATTATTTCTTAGCAGTATGTTAGAGTAAACATTTTATGACTTCCTCTAATTTTAAATAAGTTGCTAATTTCAGACTGAGCATCTTACATTCTACTGCTTGCTCCTTAAGATTCCATGATTAAATTTGTTCAGATATTTATTATTTTTAGTTTTGATTTTGAACACTACATTATCGTAACATTTGTTTTTGGAATTTTGAAACGAGGTTAGAGTATGATGCACTTAGCATTACTAACTAGTTAGTAGTTATTGAAAATTGGTCATTACTATTAATAACCTACTTGATGACTTTTTATAAATAGCTTTCAAGCCCTCTGGGATAGTCATTACTTGAAATAGGTATAATTTTTATTTCTAATAAAATACTCATACAATGTTAAATTATTTTTTAGAATAGTTTTTAATGTCATTAATATAATATTTATAAACAGGTACATTTTTCTTGTTTGTTATTTTATTAAAATAAAAAATAGTAAATAAGCTATTTAGAAAAGGCAAAAGTCAAATTTAAGAAAGTTAGATTTAAAGAAATGTATTGGTATAATAAAATCTATTGTGTGAGCTAATTTTGTTATTTAATTAAAAATGTAAATAAGTATTTTTTTAAAACATTTTTAAAAACAAAAGTCAAATGTATAAATAAGAATGTTAGATTTGAAAAAAATTATTATTATTATAGCAAAATGTATGGTATGACAATTTTGTAATTTACTTAAAATTTAGTTTTAAATCATTTTGAAAAAGAAAAATTCAAACATATATATAAAAAATTACATTTAAAAAATTATGATTATAACATTTAATATTGTTAATATAATATATTTAATAACATCGGAGCTAATTTAATCCATCTTTTTCCTCTTTTCTACGTCATACTTGATAATTTCTTTTAATGCTTATCTGTATGTAGGGAATTTATTGTGATAGATTTTAAAAATTAATCAAATGTTATGGTGGCAACACTACAAGAAAAGGGTGTAGAAGCAAGCTTCATGATGATGAATCAAGTAGTTTTGATAATGACAAAGATGATGACAAAAAGCCCAAAGAATGATTTCAAGATTAAGTCAACAAGAAGAAATCAAGAAGATTCAAGAATCAAGAGAAGTTTGATTTCAAGATTCAAGAAAAGATGAATTCAAGATTCAAGAGAAGAAATCAAGAAGACTTCACAAGGGAAGTATAAAAAAGTTTTTTTTTCAAAAAACAAAAAAGAGTTTTTCTCAAAATTTTATAAGTTACCAGAGTTTTTACTCTCTGGTAATCGATTACCAGTTTCTTGTAATCGATTACCAGTGGCGAAGTTTGATTTCAAAAGCTTTTAACAGAATTTGCAACGTCCCAATTGATTTCAAAATGGTGTAATCGATTACAAGATATTGGTAATCGATTACCAGTGTATCTGAACGTCGAAATTCAAACTCAATTGTGAAGAGTCATATCCTTTCATAAAAAGCTTTGTGTAATCGATTATATGGTTTTGGTAATCGATTACCAGTGACAAGTTTTGAATAAAAATCAAGAGATATAACTCTTCCAACGGTTTTCAGGTTGTTCTAAAAGTTATAACTCTTCTAACGGTTTTCTTGACTAGACATGAAGAGTATATAAAAGCAAGACCTTGACTTGCATTTGAAAAATAATTATTACAACTTTTTCATATATTCTTTTACAACCTTTGAATTTCTTTGAACATCTTCTTCTTCTTCCTTTGCCAAAAGCTTTCTAAGTTTTCTGGTTTTCGAAACCTTGCTCTTTCACAGAAAACAAAAGTGTGCTATTCATCTTTTCATTCTCTTCTCCCTTTGCCAAAAAGAATTCGCCAAGGACTAACCGCCTGAATTCTTTTTGTGTCTCTCTTCTCCCTTTTCCAAAAGAACAAAGGACTAACCACCTGAATTCTTTTGTGTCTCCCTTCTCCCTTTCCAAAGAATTCAAAACGACACAGTCTGAGAATTCTTTTGATTCTTCCCTTTCCCTTAAACAAAAGATTTCAAAGGACTAACTGCCTGAGATATATTTTGTTTCCCCTTTCACAAAGTTTCAAAGGACTAACCACCTGAGAACTATGTCTTAACACATTAGAGGGTACATCCTTTGTGGTACAAGTAGAGGGTACATCTACTTGGGTTGTTGTGACTGAGAACAAGAGAGGGTACATCTCTTGTGGATCAGTTCAAGTGGAGGGTACATCCACTTGGTTGTTCAAAGAGAACAAGGGAGGGTACATCCCTTGTGGATCTTTGCTTGTAAAGGATTTTACAAGGTTGAAAAGAAATCTCAAGGACCGCAGGTCGCTTGGGGACTGGATGTAGGCACGGGTTGTTGCCGAACCAGTATAAAACTCTTGTGTTTGTCTTCTTCTTCCCTACACTTTTAATTTCCGCTGTGCACTTTAATTATCATTTTTACTTTTGGTTAAGTTTCTATTTTTGTTTTTTACTTTCTTAACATTATTGTATAAGCCTAATTGAATCTAGTAACATTAAGAAGGATAGATATTTAATTAGTAAAGGTTCATTAATAATTAATTCAACCCCCCCTTCTTAATTATTCCGAGGCCACTTGATCCAACAAAGGGGCTTATACTAAAAATCATAACAAATTGGCTTAAAAATCTTAATTAGACATATATATATTTTAGAAGTTTTAAGTTGTTTGAACCTTTTAAATGTTTTCTTTTTCTTTTTTGACACATGTCACATCATGTCAATAACTTATGATTCTTATAGATGTGGCATGTTCTTTGTTTATCGTGTAACATAACAAATATTAAATATAAAGTATTCAAAACTATAAACAAAAATAAAAAACCTTACAAATGGTTGATGTTTTTCTCTCAATATCCATCTTCATCTCCCAAAGCCACCTTTTCTTTCAATCCTTTTTCATCACTCATCACTTCCTTCTGCTTCTTCCTTCCGAAGACCATTAAAATACAATTTGGACATTGTTCTATTAAATCCCTCTTTTAATATATTTTATTGTTTGATCCAAAAGCAAAACCTTATCTTCTCCTGCTCGTGACCATTGGCCATCGCAAGTAGAAAACATAAATTGGGACCCATGATAATGCCACTATGAGCATCGCCATGGACAAGGAATGAAATAGGTTGACATCCTCTACGTAAATTGGTGCACTACTAGAAATATGAGTTTTTACGACAGCCATTCTATGAAAGTTCTTTTGGAACCGCCTTAGAAAACGAACCGATGGCATTTTTGCAATTATCTTACTGAAAAAGCTTGTACGACACACATTCTAAGATGATTATTGAAAACCGCCTTAGAATGTGTGTTGCTCATAAAAATTACGATGGGTTTTTATTAAAACACCTTCGTTATCTCAATTGATATCCAGAATCTTGGTCTTCAACCTTGTTTTAAACCCTTCACTCACTCACTCACTCATGTCTATCACTTCCCTCACCATGGCTGAGTCCTACCTCCTCTCTTTTCCCTCCTCACATTCCATAGCGACTCCCTCATCCAGTCCAACGCTGACTCTGACCTCCTCGTCGCCTTCAAGACTGGCGCCGAGCTCCTCTACGAGATCCGCCTCCTTAGTGCCTTCCAGTGCATCACCGTCGCACGCTTTCTTGTCGAGAATCGGTGTGACGGGAAGGCTACGCAGGAGCTCGCACGTGCAATGAAGGATTTCCCTAGCAGGCACGGGGATAAGGGGTGGGAGAGCTTCGACTACACTCTCCTCGAAGATTGTCTTTCTTTTATGTATTACCGACAGAGTAGGGAGCACAGGAACCCATCGAAGCAGAGGACGTCAGTGCTAGAGTAGGTGTTAGGCATGGTGGAGACAGAGGCAACGAGGAATGTGATTTTGGAGGAGTTGGAGGGGAAGGGTGAGGAGGGGGATACGGTGGGTGAAAGGGAGGTTGCGGCGAGTGTTCCGATGGTGATGCTGAGGATTGGGGAGGTGGCGGAGGCGAGTTTGGTGGTGTTGTTGCCGGTCTTCGCGGTGGAGGAAAGGGAGATTTTGGAGGCATGCAAAATATGGTTCTATTAATTTGGGATTACATGCAATTTTCTCTTGTTTTCCATACTTAATAGAAAAGGATTTAATTGTTTTTGTAATGCTTATATTTGCTAATTTGATAAATTATGCTTAGTCTCTTACCTCCTTTAGGTTTGATGAAACTCCTAGGCTCCCTAGTCATTCTGGAAATTACCGTTAATGCCCCTAATTTTAATTTTCAGCAGACAAATATCCCTTTGGAATAGACCCCCTCCATACAGCCTTTTGTACGGCTCCATGTCACAACCTACCCTTCGGCGGGAGGGCGACGCGGGGCTCGTGGGTGCATCTTCCATGGGAGGAAAATGTGCGGAATCACCACCAACATTTATTTGAGGAAAACGTCGGAAAAACTGGAAAGGTGTAGTCTACGAAATTTAAGTGTGAAAGGTTCGGGAGTTGTTTTTACGCACGGGAAAGGTATTAGCACCCCACGCGTCCGTCACAAGGGACAACAACCTTTAATCAAGTGTGCAAATATGACTTCAAAATGTTTTATTTCCCCTTTTTTTTATGTCTTTTTGTGTTTTTATGCTTTTTATGTTTTTTGTATTTTTTATCTTTTTGTGGTTGACAAGGGTGTTTCCCTCGCTCCTACATATCCTCAATTGCGATGAGGAAATTAGACCTACGTAGTTCTTTGAGAACTAAACGTTGGTTAAGTTGTTTTGATCTTTTTCCGCAAGATCAATTTTAACCGCACAAAAGTCATTTAAGGTGTTAAACCATTTAAATGATCTTTTGATTCTTTTGAAAGGAGAGAAACTGATGTGCCATCGTTTTCTTTTATTTCTTAAACCCTTTTTGCACCATTTTAATTACTGATTAATCTTAATTGTCAAATTAATTAGGCAGTTTTATTATTTTGGGCTCATTTAGCTAATATAATGTTTTTAATCTAATGTCAGGAATTAATGAAACATTGGGCTTAATCTAGATTTTGGTTGTGGACTTGAAGAGGGCAAATAAAGCAGCGCTTACCTTAGTTAATTTCTACTTAGGAGATTGCAATTTTATTTTATGTGGTTCAGTGTTTATTTCATTTTGGGCCAGAATATTGTAATAGGGCCCAGTGACTTTGAGTGACTCTTTTTACATAGCAGCCTTGGGATTTGTGCAAGGCTATTCTGTTAGACTATTATTCAGAGCATAGGGTTTATGGTTTTTACGTTTTTCCGTTCTAATGCTACTGTTCACGTAATGCAATTTTCCATTTTCTGCTTCTAATTACAATTTCTTTCTTGTTCTGCCTTCATTTACGTTTATGCTTCGTTTACGTTTCTGCTTCATTTACGTTTCTGCTTTTAAGTTCATTTACGTTTTCTGCTTGAATCTATGGAAGGCTAAATATTCAGGTGTTGTTTCCTTTTGAGGACGAAGCTCAACTCTCTTTGAGGTTTCGTTTGTAATGTGGCTTCCTGGCAGTTTTCAATTCACCAGTTAACCCAAATTCGTGAACATTAATCTGTGCACGCTTCGTGTTTGATTAATTGCCTCTGAGCCTAACTTGCGTTCATGCTTAATGGACGAAGGGCTAACTGGTGTATGTGTTGCCTAATCACGTATTGACAACCCTAAGTTGATTTTCGCTTAGTAAATTGAAATAGGGTTGGATTAAGTGGTTAACTGTTAGGGACGAATTCTCCATAACCCAGGACAAGAGAATGGCTTCTGAATTAGAGAAAACAGCCCGTTTTTAATATTATTAGTTTCGTATTCCAGTTTACTTGTTCTGTTCTTTAAATCAAAAAACAAACAACCCCCCTACCCCATCATTACTATTACTGCAATATATCATGAACATTTGGTTTATCATTGCTCGTTGGGAAACGACCTAGGATCACTTCCTAGTTACTGCATTTTCATGTTTATTAGATTTGGTACGGCCTCGATCAAATTTGGCGCTGTTGTCGGGGAGCAGTGTCCAAAGGTTCATAATAGCAAGTGTTGTGTGTATAATTCTTTCGTGTTTTATGTTTAATTGTTAGTATTGTGTTAGTATGTGTGTTAGTGTTGTTTAATGTCCTGGTATTTTGTTTAGTATGTGTTCTGTTTCAGTTTTCCTATTAAGCGCTTCCCCTGTTTCAATTTTGGGTGTTTTGCTGTGAATAGTGTTTTGCGACAGACTTAGCGACCACTTTTGCTTGCGGCAAAACAGAGTAGTAGTAGAAATCATGTAGCGACGGATTTTAGCGACCACCCATGCTGAATTATTTTGGATTTTTTCTTTTAGTAGCTAGGGTTGTTATTTTTGGCTGAATTTTTTTGTGGTAACTTCTTTTAATCTATATTTTGTGGGAAAAATAACTAGAGCCTTTAGTTTGGTCAGATTTGAAAGTTCCAAAAAAGTATCAAATTTTGTGTTTGTCAAAACTTCAAACGGCCATAACTTTTGCTCCATTTATCAGAATCACAATTATTGTATATGTATTTGGGGTAGAAAAAAATTTCCTACACCGTGAAAGCCTGCCATAGGTGGGCTGAGGTCTCCATCATCCATAAAAAGGGATTCTGTCAAAAGGTTTTTATTTTTCAAGTTTTATTCACTTATTTTTCTCAACCTACCATTTTTAGCTTCCATAGTTAGACTTTGAATTTTTGTCTGAAAATTTTTTGTGCTATCTTCTCATCATTTTATAAGGTCGCTCACAAAATTTCAAGTCATTTGGATATCATTTGAGGGTAGCTGTAGTTCAAACCTACACACCTTTATTTACATGACAAGGCAACTAGTTGTGCATGCTGAATGTAGTGTATGACTAGAGGCAATCCATCTGACTTACAACCCTTTGATCCTAAGATAGATAGGACATTTCATAGATTAGTTAGGCATCATTTTATACCTTTTGATAATCCTGAGCATTCCATTACTGGTGAATCTGTGCATTCTGTTATTGGTGATTTTGAACATCCTGATTTTGAGCATTCTGATTTTGAGCATTCTGAGAACATGGCACAACCTCCACCACGTGAGAGGACTCTAAGGGAAATGGCTGCACCTGATTTCACCTACGAAAGCTTGTGCATCCAATACCCTGATGAGGATGTCCCATATGTTCTTAAAACTGGACTGATTCATTTGCTTCCAAAGTTTCATCGCCTTGCAGGTGAAGACCTGCACAAACATTTGAAGGAATTTCATATTGTCTGCTCCACCATGAAACCCCCAGATGTCCAAGAGGATCACATATTTCTGAAGGCTTTTTCTCATTCTTTAGAGGGAGTGGCAAAGGACTGGCTGTATTACCTTGCTCCAAGGTCCATCACGAGCTGGGATGACCTTAAGAGAGTATTCTTAGAAAACAAATTCCCTGCTTCCAGGACCACAACCATCAGGAAGGATATCTCAGGTATTAGACAACTCAGTGGAGAGAGCCTGTATGAATACTGGGAGAGATTTAAAAAACTATGTGCCAGTTGCCCTCACCATCAGATTTCGGAGCAGCTTCTTCTCCAATATTTTTATGAAGGACTCAGTAATATGGAGAGAAGTATGATAGATGCTGCCAGTGGTGGAGCCCTTGGAGACATGACTCCTGCTGAAGCCAAAAATTTAATTGAGAAGATGGCTTCCAACTCCCAGTAGTTTAGCGTAAGAAATGATGCTATAGTCATTAGAGGAGTGCATGAGGTAGCTACAAACTCAGTTGCATCATCCGAAACTAAGAAGCTAGAAGGCAAACTAGATGCATTGGTTAACTTGGTAACCCAGCTGGCCTTGAATCATAAATCTGTACCTGTCGCAAGAGTCTATGGTCTGTGCTCCTCTGCTGACCACCATACAGACCTTTGCCCTTCCATGCGGCAACCTGGAGCAATTGAGCAGCCCGAAGCTTATGCTGCAAACATCTACAATAGACCTCCTCAACCTCAGCAGCAAAATCAACCACAGCAAAACAATTACGACCTCTCCAGCAACAGATACAACCCTGGATGGAGGAATCACCCTAATCTTAGATGGTCTAGCCCTCAACAGCGACAACAGCAGCCTGCTCCTTCCTTCCAAAATGCTGCTGGCCCAAGCAGACCATACATTCCTCCACCAATCCAACAACAGCAACAGCCCCAGAAACAGCCAACAGTTGAGGCCCCTCCCCAACCTTCCCTCGAAGAACTTGTGAGGCAAATGACTATGCAAAACATGCAGTTTCAACAAGAGACCAGAGCCTCCATTCAGAGCTTAACTAATCAGATGGGACAATTGGCTACACAATTAAATCAACAACAGTCCCAGAATTCTGACAAGCTGCCTTCTCAATCTGTCCAAAATCCCAAAAATGGCAGTGCCATTTCATTGAGGTCGGGAAAGCAGTGTCAAGGACCTCAACCCATAGCACCTTTCTCATCTGCAAATGAACCTGCCCAACTTCACTCTACTCCTGAAAAAGGTGATGACAAAAATTTACCTAACAATTTATGTGCAGGTGAATCTTCTTCCACTGGTAATTCTGATTTGCAGAAGCAGCACATCCCTTTTCCATTCCCTCCTAGAGCAGTTCCCAACAAAAAATTGGAAGAGGCAGAGAAAGAGATCTTGGAAACATTTAGAAAAGTAGAGGTAAACATACCTCTGCTGAATGCAATAAAGCAAATTCCAAGATATGCTAAATTCTTGAAGGAGCTGTGCACTAATAAGCGGAAGCTTAAAGGAAGTGAACGAATTAGCATGGACATAAATGTCTCCGCATTGATTGGTAAATTTGTTCCCCAAAGTCCTGAAAAATGTAAAGATCCAGGTACATTCAGGATACATTGTATTATAGGGAATAGTAAGTTTGACAATGCCATGCTAGATTTAGGAGCTTCTATTAGTGTTATGCCTCTGTCTATTTTTAATTCTCTGTCTTTAGGTCCCTTGCAGTCAACTGATGTGGTAATTCATTTAGCTAATAGAAGTGTTGCCTATCCTGTTGGTTTCATAGAAGATATCTTAGTTAGAGTTGGTGAACTGATTTTCCCTGTTGATTTTTATATTTTGAATATGGAAGACAAATTTTCTCAAGGATCAGTTCCCATCATTCTAGGCAGACCCTTTATGAAAACTGCTAGAACTAAGATAGATGTATATGCAGGCACACTATCCATGGAGTTTGGTGATATAACTGTTCATTTTAATATTCTGGATGCTATGAAATACCCATCTGAAGATCTTTTTGTATTTTGTGCTGAAATAATTGACCATGTTGTTGATGAATACATGACTGATCTTTATTCTAATCTGCATGCCTCTCACTCTTCATGCATTGAGTCTGACACTGTACTTGATCATATGTCTTAATTTGATGCTGAGAGTGAATCTAAAATTGATATGGAATGCATGTTTGGTGGTGGTGTTTTACCTCTCGAGATTGATTTTATAGAGTCAGATAGGACTAACCATGTTTCAGGAAGTACACATACCTCTGACTTTCTTTATGAGGTACAGGCTGAGAAACCATCTTCTTCTACCACTATCCAGTCGGCCACACCAGAATTGAAGCCTCTTCCATCAAATTTAAAATACGCTTACTTGGATGATAGCAAAAGTTTTCCAGTGATTATATGTGCCTCCCTTGCTGATGAGAAAGAGGAGAAGTTGTTGTCTGTTCTCAAGAAGCATAAGAAGGCTATAGGCTGGACCCTGGCGGACATTCCTAGTATTAGCCCATCCACATGTATGCATCGAATAAATTTAGAGGATGGAGCTAAACCAGTAAGACAGCCACAGAGAAGACTCAACCCGGTGATTCTTGGTGTAGTGAAGAAGGAGATAACCAAGCTTTTGCAAGCTGGAATCATTTATCCTATCTCCGACAGCCAATGGGTGAGTCCCGTCCAGGTAGTCCCGAAGAAGACCGGCCTCACAGTGATAAAAAATGAAAAGGAGGAGCTGATTCCTACTTGGGTGCAGAACAGTTGGAGAGTCTACATTGACTATAGGAGGCTGAACCAGGTTACCAAAAAGGACCATTTTCCCCTGCCATTCATTGACCAAATGCTTGATTGCCTGGCAGGCAAATCTCACTACTGTTTCCTTGATGGTTTTTCTGGTTATATGCAAATTACTATTACTCCTGAGGATCAGGAAAAAACCATATTCACCTACCCCTTCGGCACTTTTGCCTATAGGAGGATGCCTTTCGGCCTGTGCAATGCCCGTGGTACCTTCCAGCGGTGCATGATTAGTATTTTCAATGATTTCTTAGAAATTTGCATAGAGGTGTTTATGGATGATTTCACTGTATATGGATCCTCTTTTGATGGTTGATTGGATAGTTTGGAAAAAGTTTTGAATAGATGCATTTAAACTAACCTTGTTCTAAATTTTGAAAAATGTCATTTTATGGTTGAGCAAGGTATAATTTTAGGCCACATTATTTCAAAAAAACGGCATTGAAGTAGATCCTGCAAAAATTTCTGTTATATCACAATTGCCTTACCCCTCTTGTGTGCGAGAGGTGCGATCTTTTCTTGGTCATGCAGGATTCTACAGGCGCTTTATAAGAGATTTTAGCAAAGTAGCCCTTCCACTGTCAAACTTGTTGCAAAAGGAGGTGGAGTTTGACTTTAATGATAAATGCAGAGAGGCTTTTGACTGCCTCAAAAGAGCACTGACTACCACCCCCATCATCCAGGCACCCGACTGGACAACCCCTTTTGAGCTTATGTGTGATGCATCAAATTATGCATTGGGGGCTGTCCTTGCTCAGAAAATTGATAAATTGCCCAGGGTGATATACTATGCTTCTAGGACTTTAGATGCTGCCCAAGCGAATTATACTACTACTGAGAAAGAGCTTCTAGCCATAGTTTTTGCTCTAGAAAAATTTCGATCTTATTTGCTTGGTACCTGCATTATTGTTTATACTGACTATGCAGCTCTAAAGTACTTGTTGAAGAAGGCTGATTCTAAGCCTAGGTTGATCCGATGGATGCTCTGGCTCTAAGAGTTTGACTTGGAGATCCGCGATAGAAACGGAGCACAAAATCTAGTTGCCGATCATTTGAGTCGGATCGAACGTGTATCAGATGCGGATTCACCCATTCGGGATGATTTCCCGGATGATCATTTGTATATATTGTATAGTATTTCTGACTCTCTTTCTACTCCCTGGTTTGCTAACATTGTCAATTATTTAGTTGCCTCTGTTTTTCCTCCCTTAGCATCTAAGGCCCAAAAAGATAAAATTAAAAGTGATGCTAAGCATTTTATTTGGGATGACCCCTACTTGTGGAAATTGTGCAGTGATCAGGTCATTAGACGGTGCATTCCAGATCATGAGACTGACTCAGTCCTGCAGTTCTGTCATTCTTCCGCACCGGGAGGTCATCTGGGTGTTCAAAGGACAGCTCGCAAAGTGCTTGATTGTGGTTTTTATTGGCCCACCATCTTTAAAGATGCGTGGAAGATCTGCAGCACTTGTGAGCAGTGTCAGAGAGCAGGAAATACACTTACATGGCGACAACAAATGCCTCAGCAACCTATGCTATTCTGTGAGGTGTTTGATGTCTGGGGTATAGATTTCATGGGCCCTTTTCCTGTCTCTTTTGGTTATGTTTACATTCTCCTTGCAGTTGACAGTGTTTCAAAATGGGTCGAAGCCAAGCCCACTAGAACTAATGATGCTAAAGTTGTTGCAGATTTTGTCAGGTCTAATCTATTTTGCAGGTTTGGAGTACCTAAAGCAATTGTTAGTGATCAAGGAACCCATTTTTGCAACAGAACAATGCATGCCTTGCTTAAAAAGTACGGGGTTGTACACAGGGTATCCACACCATTCCACACCCAGACCAATGGACAGGCAGAAATTTCTAACAGGGAGAACAATAGAATTTTAGAGAAGATTGTGCAGCCAAGCAGGAAAGATTGGAGTACCAGGCTTGATGATGCTCTTTGGGCACATCGGACTGCCTACAAAGCACCCATAGGAATGTCTCCTTATCGGGTTGTCTTTGGAAAGGCATGTCATCTTCCAGTGGAAATTGAGCACAAAGCATACTGGGCAGTGAAGACTTGCAACTTCTCTATGGATCAAGCTGGTGAGGAAAAAAAGTTGCAACTGAGTGAGTTAGATGAAATCCGCCTAGAAGCCTACGAGAATGCCAAGTTCTACAAAGAAAAGACCAAGAAGTTTCATGATAGCATGATAATTAAGAAGGACTTCATGGTTGGGCAAAAAGTGTTATTGTATAATTCTAGGCTTGGACTCATGAGTGGTAAGTTGAGGTCTAAATGGATTGGTCATTTTGTTGTTACTAATGTTTTTCCTTATGGTACATTTGAGATCAAAAGTGACTCCACAAACAAGAGCTTCAAGGTCAACGGACATCGACTTAACCATTCCTCACAAACCCTTCTTTAGTGGACGTAGTGGTGGAAGAGACTTCCTTACTCCACCCTACTCTTCCTCCACCATGACTTAGGGAGTTCTTCTTTTCCTATCTCCTTCTTTGCTTTTATTATAATTGTCTGATTCTATTTGATGGTTTAATTGTTTTAATCTTTTAATTGTGCTACATTGAGGACAATGTGTTGTTTAAGTATGGGGGGGAGTGTTCTTTGGTTTTGCTTGTTTTGTCGGTTTTGTTAATTTGTTAGTTGTGTTAATTTGTTAATGTTGTTAGTTTCGTCGGATTTCTAGTTTAATATTTTGGGTAAATTTTGTGTGCATGTACGACTTTTCATGTTTTTCTTTGAATTATAGGATATGTTCAAGAAATGGGTAATTGTTTTGAAAATAAAAGTTCTTGACATTTTGTGACTTGAAATCCTTGATTCTCCTCTACATGTCATGATAGTTTTGAAAGCTCAATTTGAAAGTGATGAGTATACCTTTGTGAGAATTTGAGCCATCCATCATCATAATCATTTGGTGTGTTTTGCCCCATTGATTGCTTGCGCAATAGCCTTGACTTGATTCTTGTTGATGCTTCCTAATTCACATGCATATTTGGAAATGATTGAGGCAATTTTGTTCTTATAAGCTTCTAGCCAAATGGACTTACCTTGAATTAATTCCTTTGATAGCCCTTTCGAGCCTTGTTTCCCTTTCCTTGTTTTGAAGCTCACTACAAGCCTTAAATGAAAAACCATGATATCACCATATCATTAAGGAATTTTGGAACTTTGGAATTGTTTTGGGAATAAGTGTGGGGTTTTTTGTTTCATTGGATAATATGTTTGTTGGCTATGCTTCATGATGTATTTTTGGGCCATACTTGATGTACATTGTATATTGGTTAAATGTTGGACATGTTGAATGAAATGCTGTTTCTCAAATGTTTCTTGTTTCTAAAAAAAAAATCGAAAAAGAAAAAGAAAAGCACTAAAGTTGAGTGAATAAGAACTTAAATGGAAAAAGAATGATGAGACTCTTGGCTCTACTCTTTGCGTTTAAATTTTATCTTTGGGTCTTCTTATTTTTTTCTTAATATGCACTTATTCCCCATTGCTCCTCTATTCCTTTGGGATTTAGCCACTTATTCCATATTTTTCCTACCTTGTCCTTGGCCCCATTACAACCTTAAAAAGACCTTTTGATCCTCATGTGCTTGTGTTTATGGGTTGATTGTCAATTTTAGAATCTTGCCAAGTTTATGTGGTGTTTGTTTTCATGGGTGCTTTGAGGGTAAATAGTAGCCTAGACACATGAGAGATAGGGAGTATATCTTGTGAGGCTTCATCACTTTTCATTCTTGAGCTGATTAACTATTTTGCCATGATTGGGTTGCTTGGATGATTTTCATGAATGTCTTAACTTTTCGGATCTCCTTATGTTAGATGTTACCCATTACTTTCATTCCTTGATGTTCATTTAGAAATATGTGAATGTTTTTGTTTGTCTCTCTTTGATATCCTTGGATTTTGTTCTTTGTTTTATTTTGCCCAGGAGTGCAAAAGGCTAAGTATGGGGGGTTTTGATGTGCCATCATTTTCTTCTATTTCTTAAACCCTTTTTGCACCATTTTAATTACTGATTAATCTTAATTGTCAAATTAATTAGGCAGTTTTATTATTTGGGCTCATTTAGCTAATTTGATGTTTTTAATCTAATTTCAGGAATTAATGAAACATTGGGCTTAATCCGGATTTTGGTTGTGGACTTGAAGAGGGCAAATAAAGCAGCACTTACCTTAGTTAATTTCTAATTAGGAGATTGCAATTTTATTTTATGTGGTTCAGTGTTTATTTCGTTTTGGGCCAGAATATTGTAATAGGGCCCAGTGACTTTGAGTGACTCTTTTTAAATAGCAGCCATGGGATTCGTGCAAGGCTATTCTGTTAGACTATTATTCAGAGCATAGGGTTTATGGTTTTTACGTTTTTCCGTTCTAATGCTACTGTTCACGTAATGCAATTTTCCATTTTCTTCTTCTAATTACAATTTCGTTCTTGTTCTGCCTTCATTTACGTTTCTGCTTCGTTTACGTTTCTGCTTCATTTACGTTTCTGCTTTTAGTCCATTTACGTTTTCTGTTTGAATCTATGGAAGGCTAAATATTCAGGTGTTGTTTCCTTTTGAGGACGAAGCTCAACTCTCTTTGAGGTTTCGTTTGTAATGTGGCTTCCTGGCAGTTTTCCATTCACCAGTTAACCCAAATTCGTGAACATTAATCTGTGCACGCTTCGTGTTTGATTAATTGCCTCTGAGCCTAACTTGCGTTCATGCTTAATGGACAAAGGACTAACTGGTGTATGTGTTGCCTAATCACGTATTGACAACCCTAAGTTGATTTTCGCTTAGTAAATTGAAATAGGGTTGGATTAAGTGGTTAACTGTTAGGGATGAATTCTCCATAACCTAGGACAAGAGAATGGCTTCTGAATCAGAGGAAACAACCCATTTTTAATATTATTAGTTTCGTATTACAGTTTACTTGTTCTGTTCTTTAAATCACAAAACAAACAACCCCCCCCCATCGTCACTGTTACTACAAGTATATCATGAACATTTGGTTTATCATTGCTCATTGGAAAACGACCTAGGATCACTTCCTAGTTACTGCATTTTCATGTTTATTTGATTCGGGTACGACCTCGATCATAAACGTTAAGGTGTTGGACCATTAATGATCTCTTTGTTTTTTGAAAGGAGAGAAACGTTAAGGTGTTGGACCATTAACGATCTCTTGGTTTTTGAAAGGAGAGAAACGTTAAGGCATTGGACCATTAACGATCTCTTGGGGTGGTCGACACAAGCGGGGCTTTTGCCCCTACATATCCTCAATTGCGATGAGGAAATCAGACCTGCGTAGTTCTTGCAAAAGTGGTAAAGTTACATGTTGATTTCATGCTTTTGAACGGTCCATGTTAACCGATAAAAGCAAAGAGAACCGTTTAAGGCGTTGGACCTTAAAACGGTTTTTAGTGATATTTGCGGACAAAGCTTGATTTGTGAGTTGATTTTAGCCTTAGTTTCACTTTGGTTATTAGTCAATTGATCCAAGGAAACTTCCAAAGAAAAACGTCCGATTGATTTTTTTGATTATTTTATTCAAAGATATTTTGATTATTTTATTATTATTTTTTCAAGATATTTTTATTATTTTATTATTATTTTGCCCTTTTTTTGTTTAACCGTGGTTACAGTGTGAACGATCGGTTAGATTTTGTTTTAACAGTGATTAAACGAGATTACAACGCAAATGATCAGTTGAAATTCATTTTATCATTTATTAGGCGAGATAACGACCTAAACGATCGGTTAAAGCTCGTTAAAAACGGAAGAAAAGAAAATCGAAAATGAACAAAATGAAGATGAAAGTTAAAAAAAAAGAAATGAATTGAAAGTCTCGGATTCAAAAACTTACTCGTTGAAGAACGAAGAACGGATGAAGAAAGGTGAAGAACAGCGAAAAACCTTCACAGATTTGCTCATGGAAACGTCTCGGAAGCGTTACGGAAGCACCTCAGCTTGGATTTTCTCCACGGAGACAATTTTTTTCATCCAAAACAGCTGAAATGCATAGCCAAGGGGGTTAGGGATATTTGGAACAGCCTCCCTTCGCCTATTTATAGGAAAAGGGGGGAGGAGGTTGCCGCCCAGCTCGCCCATGCGAATTGGGTTGCTTCCTCCATAAGCAACCCCGCTTCCAAAATGTTTTGGAAGGCCCAAATTTGAAATTTTGAAAATAGTTATTTGCACCCGCATCTTGATAAGTTCACCCCTTTCTTTCGTAATTTACGGAAAAGTTACGGAAGCCTTATGGAAGCATATAGGACTTGACTTTCTTCTTTTTTTTTCTCTTCCTTCTCACCCATATTAGGTGAAATATGCTTATTTAGGGTTATAGGAATTTTACGGAAGCATTACGGAAGCCCCAGAAGCATATAGGACTTGATTTTCTTCTTTTTCCTCTTCCATTTCACCAATATTAAGTGAAATATGCTTACCCAAGGTTTTCAGAAATTTTATGAAAGCATTACGGAAGCCCCAGAAACCATTTTTCAAAAAAACATGGAGGATCTAGATAAGTTCACCCCTCCTTTTGCTAAATACACTCCCATTTATTTACACACACCCCAATTTGCTAAATACACTCCCGTTTTCGTGTTTTTGACCGGTTTCCTCCCAAAACATCTCAAAACTTCAATGATTATGTAATCATACTCTTTTTGCCCTCCGGAATGTTGTGGGACTTTGCAGATTATGCAACAATGCTCTTTTTGACTTTTCAGAATGTTGCGAGACTTTACGGATTCCACAACGATGGGTGTTAAACATTTTGAGGTGGTCAAGCGAAGGTCGCATGCCAACAAATAATGGTCCCCGGATGAAATTAGGGTATGATAGTTGCCCCTCTTTACTTATCTTTTATTAGAGATAAAAGGGAAGTAAAGATAAGACACTAATTTCGTTCGAGCGGAACATCATTCAGCCGATCAATATCCCAACTAGTGGAACCTGTCATTCAGGAAAAAAAAAAAGAAAAGGTATGTGGAGCGTTAACAAAACTTCAGTGCCTCGAAAGCGATAAAACAGGATAACCATGACGTTTCCACATGCTATCGAACTCGATTGTCCCTGCCTAGCAGAGAAGAATCTTGCGCGTCGTCGGACTTGAATGTCTCTGGACGACGAAAGGAACACCTGCAAAAATTTTCAAAAAATAATCAGAATCGGATGACCAACATCATCACGATACCATCGACTCATTCGTCTTGGTTGAAGAAAGATGCGGATAACCATAAGGTATTCCCCGCATGTCACCTGACTTCACGGGTCAGGATCACAGAAGGTGCAGAAGACAACGTTAGTCTCTGCGCGTCAATGGGCTCGTTTGCCCCTGGTTGGCGAAAGGTGCAGATAACCATACGGTACCCCCGCATGTCACTTGACTTCATGGGTCAGGATGACAAAAGGTGCAGAAGACGATGTTAGTCTCTGCTCGTCAACGGGCTCGTTTGCCCCTGGTTGATGAAAGGTGCGGATAACCATACGGTACCCTCGCATGTCACCTAGCTTCAAGGGTCAGGATGACAACAGGTGCAGAAGACGACGTTAGTCTCTGCGCGTCAACGGGCTCGTTTCCCCTGGTTGACGAAAGGTGTGGATAACCATACGGTACCCTCGCATGTCACCTAGATTCAAGGGTCAGGATGACAAAAGGTGCAACAGACGACGTTAGTCTCTACGCGTCAATGGGCTAGTTTGCCCCTGGTTGACGAAAGGTGCAGATAACCATACGGTACGCCCGCATGTCACCTGACTTCATGGGTCAGGATGACAAAAGGTGCAGAAGACAACGTTAGTCTTTGCGCGTCAATGGGCTCGTTTGCCCCTGGTTGACGAAAGGTGCGGATAACCATATGGTACCCCTGCATGTCACCTGACTTCACGGGTCAGGATGACAGAAACTGTTTGTATCGATAACCGCTTGGGTATCTCCGCATGTCACCTGACTTCACGGGTCATGATGATAGAAACCGTTTGTACGGATAACCGCTTGGGTATCTCCATACGTCACCTAAATTCACAGGCCAGGATGACAGAAACCGTTTGTACAGTTAACCGCTTGGGTATCTCCATACGTCACCTGACTTCACGGGTCAGGATGGCAGAAAGCGCGGAAGACGACGTAAGTCTCCACGTGTCAACGGGTTTGTTGGCTCCTGATTGACAAAGGGTGCAGAAGACGACATTAGTCTCTGCATGCTACCGGACTCTGAGTCTGACGGATAGCGAAAGAGTGTTTATACGGATAACCACTTGGGTATCTTCGCCTGCCACCTAACATCACGGGTTAGGATCAACAAAAATCGTTTGTACGGATAATCACTTGGGTATCTCCGCATGTTACCTGACTTCACGGGTCAGGATGATAGAAATCGTTTGTACGGATAACCGCTTGGGTATCTCCATACGTCACCTGACTTCACGGGTCAGGATGACAGAAGGCGCGGAAGACGATGTAAGTCTCCGCGTGTCAACAAGTTCGTTTGCCCCTGATTGACAAAGGGTGCAGAAGATGACGTTAGTCTCTGCATGCTACCGGACTCTGAGTTTGACGGATAGTGAAAAAGTATTTATATGGATAACCACTTGGGTATCTCCGCCTGCCACCTAACTTCATGGGTTAGGATCAACAAAAATCAATTTTGCGAATAATCAGTTGGGTATCTCCACATGTCACCTGACTTCACGGGTCTGGATGACAGAAACCGTTTGTACGGATAACTGCTTGGGTATCTCCGTACGTTACCTGACTTCATGGGTCAGGATGACTGAAGGCGCGGAAGACGATGTAAGTCTCCGCGTGTCAACGGTTTCGTTTGCCCCTGATTAACAAAGGGTGCAGAAGACAACGTTAGTCTCTGCATGCTACCGGACTCTGAGTCTGACGGATAGCGAAAGAGTGTTTATACGAATAACCCCTTGGGTATCTCCGCCTGCCACCTAACTTCACGGGTTAGGATCAACAGAAATCGTTTGTGCGGATAATCACTTGTGTATCTCCGCATGTCATCGGACTCACATGTCACGATAGCAGAAGGTAGGGTGGTCGACAAAAGCGAGGCTTTTGCTCCTACGTATCCTCCATTTGTGATGAGGAACTCAGACCTACGTAGTTCTTTCTTTTGTGATGTGCGAGACTAAAATAGTCTTTACCGGGAGATGCTGACATCTCCGGAAAAGGTGTAGATGACCACATTGGCCTCTGCTTGTCAATCGAACTTGGGGTCTCCGAATGACGCGGTGTGGATAACCGGAAGGTGTTTCCGCATGCTACCAGACTCTTGGGTCATGATAGAAAAAGGTGGGGTGGTCGACAAAAGCGAGGTTTTTGCTCCTATGTATCCTCCATTTGTGATGAGGAACTCAGGCCTACGTAGTTCTTTCAAAAGTGAGACTAAAATAGTCTCGGTGTTCTCTCACTAAAATGCGAACATGCTTTAGTAAAGAAACAAAACCTCCAACTGATCAGAGAAACATATAATTTCTGGTGAAAAACAATGTGTCTATTGGGGAAGGAGAGCATGCTGATAAATTTTTTTCATAACCACAAATGAGATTTTGGATGTTAGCGTTTCGTTTCTAAACGACCATTTAAAGGAAACACTAGGTCCAACAAAATAGAAGAAAATCACTCGAAGTGTATCAATCTCACACAGGTAAGTGTTTTATCCTAATTGCGAACCATAGATATGTCATGACTTGCTTTTACAAATCATTTCTTATCAAATCAAAGATTACATGCGTGATCAAGGATCAATAGGACTTTTTCGGGAATAGTGGTTTTTCGTGGGAAATTTGGATCCGAGCGTTTTGGCTTTTCCCTCCTCTATTTTTGTTTAGTGCGGGGCGAGAAAGTTGCTAGTGCACAGGATTTTGGTTGGCGATCAAAGGGAGAGGACCACTTCAGGTTGTGGTTTCCTTTCTTTTCTTGTTTACTTGTGACAATTCCGTATTGTTCAGATATTGTCTGGTCCAAAGACCTTTCTGTATATTTCTTTTGTTTTCTTTCGATCTTTGACCGGGAATTTTCTTTTCTTCTACTTTTTTTTGTTTTCTCCCAATCTTGATTGGGAATTTTATTCTTTTGCTTTCTTCCAATCTTTGATCGAGAACATTCTTTTCTTTTTTTTTCTTTCGAGGGCAAGGATGGACATTCTCACCCTAGGTCAAGGTTTATGGTAAGTTGGGATTTTTGCTCAAGGCTTGTAGAACGGGTGGGCATGATATATGTCAGGGTGTGGGTTTGGCTAGTGGTTAAGGGATAAAGGGGATGTCCCACATTATTTCCATGACACACATGCTACAATGATGATTTTGAAATTTTATGTAAAACTAGTCATGCATGCACCCATGTGGACACTTAAGCATCAAGTTTTTTGGTCATGTGACACTAGGGCTCCGGATTCATTTTCTCTATTTAAGTCAACCCAGTGTTTCCAAAACATGTTCTTTTATCAATTCATGCATTCATCCGAGTCCATTTTGGGCATTCGGGAAAATTTTCACAGCATTCACCCTTCAGGTGTATACACAATTTTTCAACAAAACCCTTTGTTTTGATCGGTGACTCTTTTTCAAAGAAAAGCTAGAAGTTAATTCTTTTCAATAGTCGTTTGTTTCCCTCGTCGAAAGACTCAACATTTGTCGATCAAGGCTACCAAAGTTTCCCCTGCTATCCCGAGACAAGTGAATTCAATAGCATGCGGAGACCATGACAACGATCTATTTTGTCACTTTCAAGGCACCAAGGCTTTTGCTGATGCACCTGATGTCTTTTATGCTCCTTCTTTTGACAGGTTTCGCTGATTGAGCTATTGGTTGGTCGGGTGGAGTTTCAGCTCGAACGAAATTAGTGTCTTATCTTTACTTCCCTTTTATCTCCAATAAAAGATAAGTAAAGAAGGTCAACTGTCATACCCTAATTTCGTCCAGGGACAATTGTTTGTCAACATGCATACCTTTGCTGACCAAATTGAGATGCTTAACAATCATTGTTGGGTAATCCGTAAAGTTTCGCGATGTTTTAAAAGGAAATCAGCCAAAAACACAAAATGGGGAGTGAATTGATCAATTTAGGGGGGTGTATGTTTGCACTCTGGGATACTACTTGTTTGTGTGGATGTGAAATCTACCGGCAAATGCACCGGGTCGTCAAGTAAATAATTAAAACGGTGTGAACCGAGTATCAAACTCAGGGAACTTGTTCATTTGGTAAAGGTTTGTTCAATAAGCAGGCATTTGCAAACAGAAATCATGATTCTGAATGAAAGTAAAAGTATGTTCTTTTCTAATTACAAAGCAATAAACATGAGCAAGTATGAAAACAGATATCTAAAGGCATTGGGTCCTCTTATTGAGCAAATTGATGCAATTAAGGATGTTTCTCTAATTAAAGATGTTACTGTGTTCTATGCAAAAGGCTCAAGTACTAAACACCGATGTCTCATGAGTTTAGCCTAATTCTAATTAAACTTCGTTCGCAGATGCCTCTTGTTGAACTTAGCTTAATTGAACAACTTTATGATCATAGCATAATAAATACTAAATTACTGCACTTCGTGTCCAGACATACGGTGACCTAATCCTACTCTATCAAGTTCTAAGGAGACAATACATCTTTCAATGATAAAGCCCCTAACAGTACACACATATGGGTGATCAAGCCACAAGCATGCAATAATAAAGTCTTGATAGAAACAATGAACACATAAAACAACCTTAATTAGATAGGGAAAGATTTTACATTAATTACTGAGCCAGAATCCCTAACTGAGGATTTAGCCTTCCATAGCAAGGAAAAAGGAGAAGGTAGGGATGAAGTAGGGTTGAAAAACAAGGTGGCATTTGGAGATGAAGAAGGGTAGAGAGAAAAACATCAATGATTTGTTTGGGGTTTTATTTTTATTTGTAGTTTCGAATACTTTATATTTAATATTTATGAAGGTGACGCAGTAAACAAAAAACATGCCACCTTAATAAGAATCATAAGTGACATGCTAGGACAGGTGTCAAAAAAGAAAAAGAAAAACTTTTAAAATGTTCAAACAATATAGATTTTCTAAAGTATATATTTCCTATTAAGATTTTTTAGGCAAATCTTTGTGACTGCCAGTAAAAGACACATTTTTTGTAGTAAATTTGATTAATTTTGAAAATCTCTCGCAATAGATTCACTATGAAAATAGTACCATGAATAGCTCTATAAAATACATGAGAATGTTTGGATTAAGATTTGGATAACATGTAGGGATTCCTTAGTTTTATTATAGTGAATTCAGCTGGATTTCTATTGAACCCACAATACCTTTTAGAGGTATCATTAGGGGGCATTGTTTGTCCATCAGAATCAATTAATTACCTCCCAAAGATTGTAGGACCATGTGATTTGTCAAACAAATGGTCTTCTGGAAACTCGATACTGCGTTCAATAAGATAATTGTTTTCTCTATACGATACAATATCCATGTTAGTGTTTGAGCATTCACCTAGATTAAGGATTCTCTTGTGAATTGGATCACTTCCTTCTATTATAGTAGAATTCAAATCAAAAAATAGTTTTTTATTTGAACTCTACTGTCAAAACATTTTTACATGAACTTTTCATGCTACCATGTTTCATATTTTCACAGAAATGAGTAAGCAAAACATTTGCTGCTTTCATTTTGCCCTTTACCTTAACTAGTATCCCATTGTGCATAGCATTGTTGTAACAGGTATATTTACACATTTTAAAATGAATGGATGAATTTTTTTCACTTTATTGAGTGCTCCCTAGACATTCCAACATCTTTAATCATTTAATTTCAAAAAGTATGTTATTCTTTGTATCATAAATTTAATTTTTCTACTCTTCCTTCTCATCCTCTTGCCAAAAAATATATGGAACACTTTTTCTTGAACATATACATATTCATGATTTCCAGTATGCATAAGAATCATATCAAGAGAGGAAAAATGGCATAAAATAATTATGTAAATCAACATATTATATCCAAGCAACATATTTAAAATATGCTAGTTAAACATCATAATTATATATTAGAGGCTAAGGACTAACTCACCTACAATGTCCAAGTTTTGGGTATTCTCATTCTCACTCATTTTCAGATTGATGCTCTTGAAAACCCTGTATCAAATCCAACCAAGAATTACAAAATCAAAAATAGATTACTTTGGCAGATAGATTTATGGTCAACAAGCAAAAAAGAAAATCTGAGAATTTAATCTAGAAAAACATAATTTCAAAATTCTATCTAGATTCACCTCTTGACACAGTTCTACCTTGCTTAAGTGTTGAGATAGAACTTTTAGCAAAAAGTTAGAAAAGGTGATTCTCTACAGATAAACACTTGTAACCTTTAGCAGAAATATATATGACTGCAATGGTTGATTTCAATCAGATACATTTTGTTGTAAGGACTTTTCCACCATGTATTATTTAATTTAATACCAAACACAATTAATGTGTAAAATTTAATGATATATTTTAATTAATAAATTCATATAATTAATTTCACGTTAATGTGGGGACATGTGTCAAAAAGGAAAAAGAAAATCATTTAAAAGGTTCAAACCCCCTTTTGTTGTATTACCACCAAAATAGTTCATTTTATATATGTTGGGACATGTTTCTTTTATATATGGTTGATATTTTATTTTCAAAATATTTTAAAACTATTTTTCTTAAAAATTTAATTATATAACAAAATTGTGTCATACCATAGATTTTATCATACTAATACTTTTTTCAAATATATATATGTATATTTGAAATTTATTCTTTATAATATTTTATAAAATAATTTATTTAAAATTTCAATCAAACAACAAATTGGCTTTATACAATAGATTTTATTATAATGATACCTTTCTTCAAATCTAATTTCTTAAATATTTGTTTGACTTTTACTTTTTCAGAATAACATATTTACTAATTTTTCTAAAATTTAGATAAAATAAAAAACAAGACAAATATTATTCAATGAAATTATAAACTACTTAAAAAAATATTTAACACTATATGAGTATTTTATTGCAAATCTAAATTATGCTTATTACTAGTATAAAGAAATCATCTTCATGAGGAACTCTAACACATAAATGGATCATCAATAAGGATGACAATAGTTAGGATCTAGGAAGAGCACAATAGTAAACATCCTCATACTCGTGTTATAAGCAATACACGTAACCGCCCTCATACACACATTTGTAATACGAGAGGAGTGGTTGATTTAAAAAAGATACGCTTTGCTCTAGGGACTTTTCCTTCATAATGTATTATTTAATTTAATACAATTAATATATACAATTTAAAGATTTAGTCAATGATATATTTTATATTATTCAATTCATATAATTAAATTCTAAAAAATTTCACATTAATAAGTAAATAAAAAAGTATATAAAATAATTATAGTTATAAATTGAATATAATCTGAATGGATCTCATTCATAAGCTTCAATTGTGATAGGGTGTGATGTAAGCTCCATTGGAGCTTGTAGGCCTAGGATCTTCTTCATCAATGGATCCCTTTGCTTCTTGGAAGATAAATGGCAGCGGAATGGAGAAGGAAGAGAGAGAGGAGACGCCACTTCAAGGAGAAGATGAGTCTAGAAGAAGCTCACCACCATAGGAGGCCATAGATAAGAGTTTGGAGGAAGAAGGAGATGAATGAAGGGAGAGGGAGAGAAGAGCACGAAATTTTGTACTCCAAAAGAGATCTGAAATCTGAAGTCAATATTCAAATGATCAAAGTTGAAAAAATGCACACACATGACCTCTATTTATAGCCCTTACACAAAATTGGAGGGAAATTTGAATTTCAATTCTAATTTCACTTGAATTGAAATTGAATTTGTGGAGCCAAACTTTGTAGCCAAAATTTCACTAATTATGATTAGTGAATTTTAGTTATGGTTCAGCCCACTAATCCAAGATCAATTCCAAGATTCTCCACTAAGTGTGCTTAGGTATCATGAGGCATGTAAAGCATGAAAGACATGCACAAAGTGTGACTATATGATGTGGCAATGGGGTGTAGTAAGCAAATTCTCACCTCCCCCTCTAAAATTTAATTGGATTGGGCTTCTACCAATTCAATTAAATTTTATTTCCCAACACACACATCAAATATTCACTTAGTGCATGTGAAATTACAAAACTACCCCTAATACAAAAACTAGTCTAGGTGCCCTAAAATACAAGGGCTGAAAAATCCTATATTTATAGGGTACCCTACCTACATTATGAAGCCCTAAATACAAGGCCCAAAATTAATGAAACCTTAATCTAATATGTACAAAGATAAGTGGGCTCATACTTAGCCCATGGGCCTGAAATCTACCCTAAGGCTCATGAGAACCCTAGGGCCTTCTCTTGCATCTTTGGCCCAATCTTCTTGGAGTCTTCTATCCAATGCCCTTGGGTGGTAGGATTGCATCAGGGTGTACATCCAACACTAAAGTATTTCATGAAGACAAATAGTGTCTAATACAAACAATCTTATACAAAATATATATAGAATATATATTGAATTTGACTATATCAATCATAGGTTCTCTTAACTATCCTTTCACAATGTCAGAACAAAAATCACATAGTTAAATTAGCATCAATACCAATGTGATTAGAATGATAAAAAAAATCTAAAAAATGAAATCAAAGATATCACATTATAATTAGTAAAATACAATAACAATAAAGAATAGAAATATTAAAAATTAAATATACATAAATTAATATCATATACAAAAAAAATGTACAAACAACAACCTTTTAGTTGATCAAGCAAATATCATAATTTGTGTCTAAATCGGAACCTATCTAAAATCCAAATGTGATTGAAAAATCACAATGCTGTAAAAGAATAAATTATTCTGCATGGTGAAACATTGTCAATGATCTAGCCAAAAAATTACAATGGTATCATCAATAAAAAAATATTAGCTATCACTAGTAAAAGCTAAAAAAAATAATATGTTAACTTTCTCTTAATTTAGGCAATTTCAATGATTATGGTGAGTTGATAGCAGAAGATTAACTCCCAATTCAGTATTTTTTGTATCAAATCAACACAGTAACTCGTGTTTGTGTTCCTTTGCAAAAAAAAGAGAAATAAAAAAAATCAAGTTAGGATTCAAAGGAGAAAGATGATGAAATAACAAACAAGAAATTTTTATCTTGACAGTATTTTTTTGACTTTTACTTTTTCTAAATAGCTTATTTACTCATTTTCAAAAATTTTAATAATATAACAAACAAGAAAATTTTATCTATTTATAAATATTATATTAATGACATTAAAACTATTCTAAAAAACTATTTAACACTATAAGAGTATTTTATTACAAATCTAAATTATGGGGAAAAAAATAACCATCGAGATAAACAGCTCTTGAACTCAAAATTGGGTCATCACTAGGGATGACAATGGGCATGTGTAGGATGGGTATAATAGTATCCATTCCCATTCATGCAATAAAAACAATACATATACCTGTCCCAAACCTACACGAGTTGAAACTTTAATATGAAAGGAGTGATTGATTTAAAACTTTTGCTCGAACAACTTTTCTTCCATTAATGTATTATTTAATTTATTACAAAAATGCAATTAATGTATAAGATTTAATGATGTATTTTATGTTATTAAATTCATATAATTAAGTTCTTATTAGTTTCACATCAGTTGCTTTTTGTATAAAATAAGTAAATAAAAAATATGTAAAATAATAATAGTTATAAATTGAATATAGTTATCGATCTTAACAGATCTAGTTCATAAGCTTCAATTGTGACGGGTGTATATCCACCACTCAATTATTTCATGAAGGTTAGAAAAAAATTACATAGTTGAATCAACATCATTACCAATGTGATTAGAATGATAAAAAAACCTAACAAATGAAATCCAACACATCACATGATAATTAGAAAAATGCAATAACAATAAAGAATAGGAATATTATAAATTAGATATACATAAATTAATATTATGTACAGAGCAAAAATGTCCAAACAATTTAACAACATTTTTGTTGATCCATAAAATATCATAATTTGTGCCTAAATCGGAACCAATCTAGATCCAAGTGTGATTTAAAAACCATAATTCTTAAAAAGAATAAATTATTCTACATTGTGAAACATATTCAATGATCTAGCACACAAATACATTGCAACCATAATAAAATAATGTTAGCTATCAACAATAAAAACTCAAAACAAAAAAATATGTCAAATTGCTCTTAATTTAAGCAATTTAAGTGTTTCATGTAATTAAGTTGATAGCCAAAGATTAGTTCCCAATCCAGTATTTTCTTTTATCAAATCAACATAGTAACTTGTGTTTGCATTCTTTTGCAAGTGAAGAGAAATAAAAAAAACCAGGTTAGGGTTTAGAGAAGAAAGTTGACGGATTTTTTTTTGTACCTTGCTAATGCTTTTGTCGCCACTACTACAATAAAAGCCTAGTACATCGGTTATTTGTAGCTTACTACATCGGTTGTCGACCGTTGTTGAATCAGGTGTCGTAGAAAGTGTGGATGTTTACAACAACGGTTGTATTGAACCTGTTGGACAAGTGGCCTCAAATATCTTAAGAAGGGGGGGGGGAGGTTGAATTAAAATATTACAAACTATTTCCCCAATTAAAAATTCTACTTTGATTTCAATACAAGTTCCAAGTTCCCTTAAAGATGGATTTCTAAACAATGATTCAAATTAAACAATCTGAATATAAATGTAAAGCAATAATAAATAAAATAGTTTAAGGGAAAAGAAAGTGCAAACTCAGATTTATACTGGTTCGGCCACACCCTAGTGCCTACGTCCAGTCCCCAAGCAACCCGCTTGAGAGTTCCACTATCTTGTAAAATCCCTTTACAAGTTCTGAACCACACAAGGACAATTATTCCTTTGTGTTTAGATTTCTTTACAACAAGAGACCCTCGGTCTCTTAATCCCTTTTTCAAAATTAGAGTGAAGAGAAGAAGAAATCTCTCTTAAAAGAGATAGATTGAACAATTTGAACACTCAAATAATTCCTTATTGAATTGCAAGTGTATTGGCCAAGGAATCTTAACAGGATAAGAAGATTTTGCTTTTTGAGAGGATAAGACCTTTTTGTTCTGAAAAACTCTAAGCAAATTCCTATTCCAAGTCACATATAAATAGACCTTTGATGGCCATGTAAAAACCATTTGAAAAGTTGTGACCCTTGGAAATAATTTTATGAAAATCTCCTCTGGTAATCGATTACAAGACTTGTGTAATCGATTACATGCTTTAAAATTTGAATCATAACATTCAGTAACTACTGGTAATCGATTACCATTATGTGTAATCGATTACATAGTGTAAAGTTTAAATTCAAATTTGTAATGGCTGTTGTAAATCATTTTTGGCCACTGGTAATCAATTACATCCTCTGGTAATCGATTACCAGAGAGTAAATCTCTTGAAAAAGACTTTTTAACTTAAATTTATTGGCCAAACATTTAGCTATTTCAATTTGGAATTCCCTTCCTAAAATACTAGAGATCTTCTTGATGTTGTATCTTGTATTCTTGGATTGTTGTCTTGAATTAAACTTGAGAAGTGCATTTTCATAAGACATCAAATCATCACGATCATATGGCATCATCAAAATATCAAATGCAAAGTCTTTGCTTCTACAATCTCAAAGTCTTTGCTTCTACAATCTCCGCCTTTTTGATGATGACAATTTAATTCCTAAAATCAAGATACAAGCAATGTATATGCATGATATATTGTGTTCACTCATTTCATACTCCCCCTATGTTTTGGAATTGATGATTACTTGATTTCTATGCTTCTATACCACCCTATTTCTCTCCCCCTTTGGCAACATCAAAAAGCCAAAGTGCATGGCAATCAACACAAGATAATATAATAAAGTGGACATAATCAATTATAAGTCACAACCAAACATAAGCCAAGCATAAATAAGTCATAACCAAACATAATCCAAGCATTCAGAAGTGAAATATAATCCAAACAGTCATAATCCAAAACCACATAGAATCCAAGCATAAAAGACTAAAGTCTAAATATCGAAGAATAATTAAAGTTTAGAAAATGATAAAGTAAAGAGCATAGCCAAATACACGGCTTATAAGATAAGATAATAATAATCTAAACACTAAGAGGGTGGTGGTGGTGGTGGAAGATCGAGCTCTGACGAATATAAACCACATCCTCTTCAAGCTGCGTGAGATAGATATCCATTCCTGCAAAGCAACCATCCAAAGAATCAAATCGTTCAACTACATAAGTGCGAAGACCCCGTAATTCTGAAAGAACTTCAGTCATAAGGGCTGAATCATCTCGCTGAGGAGGAGGAGAAGGAGTATGTTTGTCTTGTGGAGGGAGTGCATCTTTCTTCGTCCATTGACCATTGCGATCCTTATGGTAACCAAATGAAGTGACAGCACCAGCACCTATAGCAAAGGAACGCTTGACTTGAACAAAAGGTTCATCATCAAGAGGAATTTGAAAATGACAGAGAAAGAGGGTGACCAATTGAGGATATGGAAGAGGTGCATTAGCCTGTAATGCCTTATGCATTAGGTACCGAACCAAGTGAGCCCAGTCGATCTGACGATCGGTAAGGAAAGCCCACATCAAAATCAAGTCCTCCTCAGAGGCTTGAGCCAAATTTGAAGACCGGGGAAGCAAATTCTAACAATAATGTAGTGCATGATGCGATTATCAAAGGTCAATGATCCGGCTAGCAATCTACCGGTCATTTCAGCCTGATCATTACAAACCATATGGCGAGCATTATGACTAGAATAATCGAACTTCCAGTCATCAACAATGGTGCCCTCAAAAGGTGCACATTGACTGGGTAATTTTGTCAATGAAAAGAACAAAGATTAATCAATGATCATAGAAATACCATGCATCTTAGAAGAAATAATACCATCCTGAATTTTTAAATTGCTGTAAAATACTTTAACAAGTTCAGGATAGTAAGGCTATTTTAAAGACATGAAATCAATCAATCCAGAGTTTTGAAACACTTGATAACAGTCAAATGTATCATCATTAAAGAAATCTATGTCTAGGTACTTAGGGTCTAGAATGATCCTAGAAGAAAATTGAAAAAGGTACCGTAGACGTTGATCATCTGAAGAAAATAGAGTAGATGATCTTGGAGATGATAAGGAAGGATGGATTGGTGTTGTAGGTGCTTCAGATGGTCCATGGCGGCGATGGGCAGTAACAACGGTGGTGGAGGATGATCCTTTTCGCTTCTTTGACAATTCTGCCATTTGATGAAGTTTTAGTGAATTTCAATCAGTGGAATCAAAAAAGGAGTGAAAATGATGAAGATTAGGCTTTGCGGGACGTGTTTTGGTTAAGAATTGAGAGAGATATGAAGGTTTGAAGATTAGGCATGAAGGAGGCATGAAGAAGAGATGGTGGTTGCGCAACGTGACTAGTTTTCTTAAGTATTCAAGCAAAGTAGCATACTTAACACAAACAATCAATCATTAAGAATAGATGATTCAATCAATCAATCCTTATTTATCCAAATCACTAATATCTAAGAGGCCTAATTCCCTTCTAATAGAGAAGAATGTTTCTTTGGGGAGAGGTTTTGTGAAGATATCAACAAGTTGTTTCTTTGTATCAACAAACTCTAGCACACAATCTCCCTTTAGGACATGATCTCTTAGAAAATGGTGCCTAATTTCTATATGTTTGGTTCTAGAATGTTGAATTGGATTTTTGGATAAATTTATTGCACTGGTATTATCACACCTAATAGGTATATGATCAAGAAGGATTCCATAGTCAGATAGTTGTTGCTTCATCCATTAAATTTGGGCACAACAACTACCAGCAGAAATATATTCCGCTTCAGCAGTAGATAAAGCAACACTATTTTGTTTCTTACTATGCCATGATACAAGAGCAGATCCAATAAATTGACATGTCCCACTAGTGCTCTTTCTATCAGTTTTGGATCCGACAAAGTCAGAATCAGAGTATCCTATTATGTTACAAGTTGAGTTCTTAGGATACCATAATCCTAAATTGATTGTTCCTACTAAGTATCTTATGATCCTTTTTACTGCACTCAAATGTGATTGTTTGGGATTAGATTGGAACCTAGCACACATGCATACACTAAACATGATATCAGGTCTACTGGAAGATAAATAGAGAAGAGATCCAATCATACCTCGATATTGTTTCATGTCTATAGACTGACCGGATTCATTTTTATCTAAATAACAACCAGTACTCATAGGTGTAGCCATGTGCCTTGCACTTTCCATATCAAATCTTTTGATCAATTCTTTGCAGTATTTTGCTTGGTTGAAAAATATACCTTCTTTAGTTTGCTTGATTTGTAACCCCAAGAAGTAATTTAGTTCTCCCATCATTGACATCTCAAATTCGCTTTGCATATCAAGAGGTAACTCCTTGCACAATGAATCGTTAGTGGATCCAAATATTATATCATCAACATATATTTGAACTAACAAAATATCATCATACTTTCTCATTATGAATAGTGTGGTATCCACTTTTCCTCTAGAAAAATCTTTTTCTAAAAGAAATTTACTTAGACGTTCATACCATGCCCTTGGGGCTTGTATCAAACCATATAAAGCCTTTTTCAATCTATAAACATGATTTGGCTTATCTGATATTTCAAATCCTGGAGGTTGTTCAACATATACTTCTTCTTGAATTAATCCATTTAGAAAATCACTTTTAACATCCATTTGATAGAGCTTAAAATTCATTATGGATGCATAGGCTAAAAGCATTCTAATGGCTTCTAATCTTGCAATTGGAGCATATGTTTCTTCATAATCTATACCTTCTTCTTGATTGTATCCTTTTGCAACTAATCTAGCCTTATTCCTAATGATTATGCCATGTTCATCTAACTTATTCCTAAATACCCATTTTGTTCCTATGATAGGATAGTTTTCAGGTTTCTTTACCAATTCCCATACATTGTTTCTTTCAAACTGATTTAGTTCTTCTTGCATAGCAACTATCCTATGATCATCTAGTATGGCTTCATTTATATTTTTAGGTTCAACTATAGACACAAAAGCCATATTATTGCATAAATCTTTAAGAGAATGTCTAGTTGTTACCCCTTTTGAGATATCACCGATAATGTTGTCAAGGGGATGATCTTTTGAAGCTTTCCATTCTTTTGGAAGTTCATCATTGGATTTGACTTCTTCTGGAGGATCTTCATTGCTTCCTTTACCTTTTCCTTTAGAATCTTGTCCATGAATATGCATTTGTTCTAAAGATTCTGCAACATCATCTAAAATATCCTTTCTTGAAGAAATAGCATTAGACTCATCAAAGGAAACATGAATAGATTCTTCAATAGTCATAGTTCTTTTATTATATATTCTATAGGATTTACTATGCAATGAATATCCAAGAAAGATGCCTTCATCAGACTTAGCATCAAATTTTCCTAGATTATCTTTGCCAATATTAAGCACAAAACATTTGCATCCAAAAACATGAAGATGTGAAATGTTGGGTTTTCTATCATTAAACAATTCATATGGAGTTTTCTTTAAAATGGGTCTTACTAAAGCCTTGTTCAAGATATAACATGCAGTATTAATGGCTTCAGCCCAAAAGTATTTTGGAAGAGGAGTATCATTCAATAAGGTTCTAGCAATTTCTTCCAAAGACCTATTTTTCCTTTCAACAACTCCATTTTGTTGAGGGGTTCTAGGTGCAGAAAAATTATGTTCAATGCCATGCTTTTCACAAAATAAATCAAATTCTTTATTTTCAAACTCACCCCCATGATCACTTCTAATAGATATAATTTTGAGATTTTTCTTATTTTGAATAGTATTTTCAAGTTTTCTAAATGCTTGAAATGCATCATTCTTATGAGTGATAAATAATGTCCAAGTGTATCTAGAATAGTCATCAACTATAACAAGGGCATAGTAACTTCCTCCAAGACTTATGAATCTAGAAGGTCCAAACAAATCCATGTGTAATAATTGTAAGGGTTGAGTAGTTGAAACAATGTTTTTGGATTTGAATGAAACTCTAGTTTGTTTTCCTTTTTGACATGCATCACATAGTCTATCTTTTTCAAATTTTAGTTTTGGCAAACCAACAACTAAATCTTTTGAAATCAATTTATTTAAGTGTTCCATGTTTATGTGAGCAATGCGTTTATGCCATAACCATGGATCATCATCTTTGCTAAGAAAACATTTATTATTGTTTAATTTTTGGCTTAAGTCTATCATATAAACAATGTTAACTCTATACCCTATATGCTTTATATTAGTATCATGTTTATGTTCAATAAGACATTTTTGAGAATCAAATGATACTAGATAGCCCTTATCACATAATTGACTAACACTAAGCAAGTTGTGCTTAAGGCCTTCAACAAGTAGAACATTTTCAATGGAGTTTGAAGAATTCGTACCTATTTTTCTAACTCCAAGAATTCTACCTTTGTTGTTATCACCATAAGTAACATGCCCACTTTTCTTGGGAGAAATATGTGTGAATTTTGATGAATCTCCCGTCATATGCTTTGAACATCTGCTATTTATGTAACATTTCTTCTTCAAAGATACCTCTTCGTCACTTTCATAATCTTTGCCCATTAGACATAGATTAACCATTTCTTTTTCAGAATCATCAGACGATTCTAAGTCATTGTCATCCCATGTGACATAGGCCTTCTTTCACTTCTTATCTCCAATAGTCTTCTTTTCATACTTCTTTATTTTCTTCTTAAAGATTGGACAATCAGCCCTCAGATGTCCGGGTTGATTGCACTCAAAGCATTTTGGGATTTGAGATGACTCTTCAGTTCTTCTTTTAGATTTGAAGTTTTGTCTTCTTTGATTTCCTCTCATTCTAATAAATTTGTTGAATCTTTTGACAAAGAGGCTAAGATCTTCATCTTCATCTAAATCAGTTGAATCTTCTAACTCACTTTCCTCTTGGATTGAAGATGAAGCTTTAAGAGCAATTCCCTTCTTCTTCTTATCAGTTTCTTCATGTTGATTTAGTCTTTGCAACTCCATCTCATGTTCCTGTAATTTTCAAAATAAAGTAGCAAGAGACATAATAGACAAATCTCTAGATTCTATAATGGTTGTTACTTTTGGTTGCCTCATTTTGAAAAGTTCTTCCTAATGAAGCAAGATGGTTAACTATATGTGTGAATCTTTTCTGCATATCTTGTATACTTTCATTTGTCTTCATCCTAAATAATTCATACTCATGAGTTAGAGTATTTATCCTAGATCTTTTGACATCAGTTGTTCCCTCATGTGTAACTTGTAGAGTGTCCCACATATCCTTAGCACTCTTACAATTTGACACCCTAAAATATTCATCCATTCCTAGGGCAGAAGTAATGATATTTTTAGCCTTTAAATTGTACTGCACTAATCTTCTTTCTTCTTCAGACCACTCTTCTCTAGGTTTCTCTATTGTTGTATTACCAGCCACCATGGTGGGTACATAAGGTCCAACTTCTATGGCTTCCCAAATGTTTAAGTCTATTGCCTCAATGAAAATTTGCATTCGGGTTTTCCAGTAGTTGTAACCCTCTCCATTAAAATAGGAGGCCTATTTATAGAGTTTCCTTCTAGGAATAAGAAGTTTATTGAGGCCATTATTCTTGAAGCTTCTAAACTTTGTACAAGAATGAAGATCTGATACCACTTGTTGGACAAGTGGCCTCAAATATCTTAAGAAGGGGGGGGGGGTTGAATTAAGATATTACAAACTATTTGCCCAATTAAAAATTCTACTTTGATTTCAATACAAGTTCCAAGTTCCCTTGAAGATGGATTTCTATACAATGATTCAAATTAAACAATCTGAATATAAATGTAAAGCAATAATAAATAAAAGAGTTTAAGGGAAGAGAAAGTGCAAACTCAGATTTATACTGGTTCGGCCACACCCTTGTGCCTACGTCTAGTCCCCAAGCAACCCGCTTGAGAGTTCCACTATCTTGTAAAATCCCTTTACAAGTTCTGAACCACACAAGGACAACTCTTCCTTTGTGTTTAGATTTCTTTACAACAAGAGACCCTCGGTCTCTTAATCCCTTTTTCAGAATTAGAGTGAAGAGAAGAAGAAATCTCTCTTAAAAGAGATAGATTGAACAATTTGAGCACTTAAATAATTCCTTATTAAATTGCAAGTGTATTGGCCAAGGAATCTTAACAGGATAAGAAGATTTTGCTTTTTGAGAGGATAAGACCTTTTTGTTCTGAAAAACTCTGAGCAAATTCCTGTTCCAAGTCACATATAAATAGACCTTTGATGGCCATGTAAAAACCATTTGAAAAGTTGTGACCCTGGGAAATAATATTTTGAAAATCTCCTCTGGTAATCGATTACAAGACTTGTGTAATCGATTATAGGCTTTAAAATTTGAATCATAACATTTAGTAACTGCTGGTAATCGATTACCATTATGTGTAATAAATTACACAGTGTAAAGTTTAAATTCAAGTTCATAATAGTTGCTGTAAATCATTTTTGGCCACTGGTAATCGATTACATCCTCTGGTAATCGATTACAAGACTTTTTAACTTAGATTTCTTGGCCAAACCTTTTGTTATTTAAATTTGGAATTCCCTTCCTAAAATACTAGAGATCTTCTTGATGTTGTATCTTGTATTCTTGGATTGTTGTCTTGAATTAAACTTGAGAAGCGCATTTTCATAAGACATCAAATCATCACGATCATATGGCATCATCAAAATATCAAATGCAAAGTCTTTGCTTCTACAATCTCAAAGTCTTTGCTTCTACAGAACCGTCATAGAATGTATAACATTCTAAGACAGGTTCCTATCCAGGACCATCTTAGAATGTGGCTAAGATGGTCTTAAAGACACTGTCTTAGAATGTATTATTTTTTAAAAAAATTAATTTCATTTTTTGTAGTATCTCCATCTGTTCTTTGGGACTAAAGCCCTTATTTTGTAGTAATTTCTGATAAAATAATGCAGATCAATCAGCAAGTTGAAATGGATTAGGCCTTAGAAAAGATAAACCATAGGCAGATATTAGCATAGCTTAATCATTGTGCAACTACTTTAAATTTTACACATATGATAACATAAAAAGGAGTAGTTTGTTGCAGCTTGTCACCTAATTTTTCTCATATATGAAACTCCTCAACAAAAAACAAAAGAGTAACTAATGTGAAAAATGATAGAAACTAACCATAAGTTCCTTGGACTTTTTCTTGTATTTGCTAGCAACCTCTTCTTGATACTTCTGCACCAATGTTTTTGACCATTTTGCTTTATTGTATTTGTCCACTAACTTTGCATCCAATAGAAGAAGCAACACACCACCATGTATTTGTTCACTAACTCTGCTATAAAATTTATAAGAAAAATTAAATTCAAAATTGTGTGCATATCGTATCGTGTATATCTGCTAATTAACCAAATTTCCAAGAATCTTATTGCTACTAACGAAAGATTAAAAACAAGGAAATTAGTAAAAAGTTGTCCAACTTAACCTTCTTAAGAAACTTGTTTTATATGTTAGTGCTAACTTGAAAATGAATTATTGGCCCTATCTTTTCATCTTGACCCATTAGTTCAATAATTACCTCCATTTAATATTAACTAAGATTTACTGTAAACTACTTAGTCATGATCACTAATAAAAGTTTATAACAACAACTCCTAGAGTGTGATTAGTTTATTTTAGAAACAATTACGTTGGCGGGCATTATATTTTATTTTCCACCCCAGTAGATGTAGAAGTTGTTTCATACATATTTAGGTATTAAGAAAAAGACATGGGCAGAAAATTCTATCACTTCATAACATGTTTATTAAGTATCATGTAAAGTAATAAGTTTCTGGGATATTAAAGAGGTTGTTGATTTACATTCACTTTAACTTATCAAGATTTTTATCTGTAAAATTTACTTAATGTTAAATCTCGTTTATAAATACTAAATTTCTCCAATAATTATAATAATAAAATATTTGTTAAATAAATTATATTAGTTATTATCAATTTAAATAATTAGAATGGACTATAATTAAGAATGTGATTAGTGTTTTAATTATTATTATGTTGAAAATCAAAAGCAATTATAATATATTTAGTTTAGATATGATTTGAATTTATATACAATTTTGTATGAACAATTCCTTTTTTAGTAAGGGGATAGAAGAGTAGGAACTTTATTGCTTTTGCATACAACAACCATTGAAGTATGTAAATTTCTCTTTCTTTATCTCTCTAGGTGTGTAATAACATTTGATGTATTACAGTGTGTTTGATTTAAAAGAAAAAATAGAATAGATAAAAATACAAGAGAGATAAAATAAAAATGAAGTTATATGTTTTGCTGTTTGGTTTTTTTTTAAAATAAAATAGAAATAATATTTTTTGTGCCCAAGAAAATGGTTTCTTTTTTTTTTTTTTCTAAAAACTCGATTTCTTTTACCTAAATAATTGATTTTTTTCACCTAAACTTATTGTGCCCATGTGTGTGACCACTAAACTTATTGACCTGTGGATCAGTGGGTTTGTTATCTTCCTATTCCTTCTAGAATTCAGTTTAGTACTAGGCCCCTTATTCCTAGCAAAAGCATTGCAAGAAATAAATCATTACCATCTATCTGCAAAAACCAAGTGTCATATTATAAAAGTAGATATTACACACTAAAATTTCTATTTTCTAATACTTACATGCTCTGCTGTAATGCCATTTTCAAAAGCACTATATAAGCTTTCTTTTGTAATAGCCCCAACAATAAGATTTGGAAATTGATACTCTACCCTGTGTACACCACAATGAGAAAGGAAATAGAAAAAACAAAGAGGAGAATGAAAATGATGGTGGCTGATTTTTTGGTTCAGTCACAATTAAAACGAGTAGTAGAAGAAGAAAGAATAGCACAGGTCCCGGTGGCACTGTGTGTCTTAATTTGGGAATTAAAACGAAGGTGGTTTTCTCTTAAAACCGTCGTTGTTGTTTTGTTTATAATTACAAAAATGTCCCCCAAGTACATTCTAAGACGGTCATTAACAATCGTCTTAGAATGTACGTTGTAAAAAATAATTTTCAGGTATTATAATTACAAGTTTGCCACCGCATCACATTCTAAGACGGTCCCAGATAACCGTCTTAGAATGTGCGTCGTAAAAAGCTATCTTTCTAGTAGTGCACACGTACTGATACTAAGCAATAATATTTTGTTGAAATAGGTAGCTCAAAATTTAATAGCTAATTAGTGGATTCATTTAAAAATAGTGTCAGAAAGATTAAGGATATTCCAAAAATATTGTCTACGAAGAACAACTTCAGATATCTATAAGTATTAAGTAGTTCCAAAACACAAATGGCAGAAAAAAAATGAGGAAAGACTAGAGGCTTTCTCTGACACAAGTCACAACGAAAAAGAATAGGAGGAGAAGAATAAGTCATCCTATGTGAACAAGGCACAATGGAAAAAATGCAGCTGAAACAAACAAACAAAAACATTGATTTCATAGAGCCTTCACTACTGTGAAGGAGTTATCTAAATTTTCTATCAAGATAAATACATTCTGAAACCAATAAGAAACTTGTTTTCTAGATGATGAATCAGCCAAGCTCATTGAAAGATTGGTTGCCAATTTTGTTGGTATAAACCAACTTCCTTTCCTGCCCTATAAAGTTGTCACAAAAAGAAGAAAGAAACAGAAGACAAATACTTATCAATAATCATAGCTATAGAGAAAAAGGAACTAGAAAGCAAAGGTTTGATCAGTCCAACACTTGTGCAAGTTAATGTAGAATACCACAATATTAGTTTTTATGCAACAAAATTCTTGTCAAAGTTTTTATGCAACACTTGTGCAAGTTAACTAGAATGTCTTACCTCCCCAATTTCATGAAAACTAAGTTCCAACATGAATGAGATAAGGTCAGCTGCATCAACATCTCTATCCTGCATCAAATTGGATGATGAAGAGCACTAGAAAACAAATGGAAAAAATATTATTAAAAAAAAGTTAGAGCTACCTCAGAATTAGAGATATATTCTCTAATGATGTACCAAAGTTGTGTATTTGTATCCATGAGTTGTAATTCACAAGGAACAATCTTTATATTTAGGAGAATGCATTATACATTAAATACAATTGGCTTATAAATACATTGACACATACCAAAAACTGGAAACCGCTTTCAGTTAATTTTGGAGCTTCTTTGTCTTTGTATTGGCACATGAGAAAATTATATCAAGTGTGAGATTCTCAATACCCAATTACCCACACAGGCATATAAGAGGACTGCTGTAACAATCCTTAATGATAGGAATACCTTTCTCATCATGTACTCCGGCATATTGAAATAAATGATATAGAAATTTTGAAGGAAAAAAATCGGTAGTATTAATGATATAGAAATTTTGAAGGAAATATTCTTACTATTGATTGCACAGTTTAACTAAACTAAGCAAATCATCAATTTGTAGGTGGTATTTATAGAGCCGGAGTGGAAGCACTAAAATTAGAAATAAAAAGATATAAACAGTTGTCAATATTGTCAATGAAGCACTTGGAAAACAAGTCCCGCTAGTCCACTCCACTTGGGCCTGATTGGTCGACTAAACTCAGTATATAGAGCCAGCAGCAAAGGGCCAGAGGTAAAAAGAAAATCCCTTAACTTGGTTTCAATTGCACTAAACTACTAAAGTAATATTGGCTATTAAATGAAGGAGATGATAGGATAGCAAGAGACAACGAATTAACCCATAACATAGTCCAATAGCCCATCACATAACATAACTATAAAAAAAACTCACCTTCCAATAAGCCTTCTTAGTGGACCATTTGTAAACTTGCAAAAGTAAATACCTAGTCAGATACTCAGATCATGAAGAGCGCAACAGAGTCAATCTGGCACCTCTAATTTTGGAAATAAAATATCCATCTCTCTGCTATGTGTATTTATCACCAATATGGAGTGTCATACCCTAATTTCGTCCGGGGACCAATATTTGTTGGCATGCGACCTTCGCTTGACCACCTGAAAATGTTTAACACCCATCGTTGTGGAATCCGTAAAGTCTTGCAACATTCCAAAAATCAAAACAAGCATTATGGTGCAATCCGTAAAGATCCGCAACATTCCGGAAAGTCAAAAAGAGCATTGCTGCATAATCCATAAAGTCCCGCAACATTCCGGAGGGAAAAAAGAGTATCATTGCATAATCCTTGAAGTTTTGAGATGTTTAGAAGGAAGCCGGTCAAAAACACGAAAACGGGAGTGTATTTAGCAAATTGGGGTGTGTCAATAAACATGAGTGTATTTAGCAAAATGGGGGGTGAACTTATCAAGATCCTCCATGTTTTGTTGAAAAATGGTTTCCGGGGCTTCCGTAATGCTTCCATAAAATTTTTGAAAACCATGGGTAAGCATATTTCACTTAATATTGGTGAAAAGGAAGAGGAAAAAGAAGAAAATCGAGTCCTATATGCTTCCGTAAAATTCCCTTAACCCTAAATAAGCATATTTCACCTAATATGAGTGAGAAGGAAGAGAAAAAAAAGAATAAAGTCAAGTCCTATATGCTTCCGTAAGGCTTCCTTAACTTTTCTGTAAATTATGAAAGAAGGGGGGTGAACTTATCAAGATGGGGGTGCAAATAACAATTTTCAAATTTTCGAATTTGGGCCTTCCAGAACATTTTGGAAGTGGGGTTGCTTATGGAGGAAGCAACCCAGCTCGCCTGGGCGAGCTGGGCGGCAACCTCCTCCCCCCTTTTCCTATAAATAGGCGAAGGGAGGCTGTTCCAGATATCCCTAACCCCCTTGGCTATGCATTTCAGCTGTTTTGGGAGAAAAAAATTGTTTCCGTGAAGAAAATCTAAGTCGAGGTGCTTCCGTAACGCTTCCGAGACGTTTCCGTGAGCAAATCCGTGAAGGTTTTCCATCGTTCTTCACCGTTCTTCATCCGTTCTTCGTTCTTCAATGGGTAAGTTTTTGAATCCGAGACTTTCAATTCATTTCTTGTTTTTTTAGCTTTCATCTTCATTTTGTTCATTTTCGGTTTTCTTTTCTTTCGTTTTTAACGAGCCTTAACCGATCGTTTAAGCCGTTATCTCTTCTAATAAATGATAAAATGAATTTCAACCGATCATTTGCGTTGTAATCTCGTTTAATCACTGTTAAAACAAAATCTAACCCATCGTTCACACTATAACCACGGTTAAACCAAAAAAGGGCAAAATAATAATAAAATAATCAAAATATCTTTGAATAAAATAATCAAAACAATCAATCGGATGTTTTTCTTTGGAAGTTTCCTTGGATCAATTGACTAATAACCAAAGTGAAACTAAGGCTAAAATCAACTCACAAATCAAGCTTTGTCCGCAAAAATCACTAAAAACCGTTTTAAGGTCCAACGCCTTAAACGGTCCTGTTTGCTTTTATCGGTTAACATGGATTGTTCAAAAGCATGAAATCAACATGTAACTTTACCGCTTTTGCAAGAACTACGTAGGTCTGATTTCCTCATCGCAATTGAGGATACGTAGGAGCGAGGGAAACACCCTTGTCGACCACAAAAAGATAAAAAAATACAAAAAACATAAAAAGCATAAAAACACCAAAAGACATAAAAAAGGGGAAAATAAAACATTTTGAAGTCATATTTGCACACTTGATTAAAGGCTGCCGTCCCTTGTGATGAACGCGTGGGGTGCTAATACCTTCCCCGTGCGTAAAAAAAACTCCCGAACCTTTCACACTTAAAGTTCATAGACTACACCTTTCCAGTTTTTCCGACGTTTTCCTCGAATAAACATTGGTGGAGACTCCGCGTATTTTCCTCCCATGGAAGATGCACCCGTGAGCCCCGCCTCGCCCTCCCACCAAAGGGTAGGTTGCGACAGTTGGCGACTCCACGGGGGATTGTTTTTAGAGAGTTAGACCTTCTAATCTTGTGCAATATCATGACTTCCTCTTTTGTCGGTTCCCTTTTATTTCTCTTACGTTCTTGTATATAACTATTTGATGCTTTTAGTGTGTTTTTGAAATGTATGCATGAGATAAATATTTATTCATTTGATGCACACAAACACCAACACTATTTGTACACACGGTGAGTTGAAAAGGGGCCCTATACTTGGGTCCATGGGAACATAAGGAGTGGAGGTGAATCTGTGGTCATGCTAGGTCTCCGACTTGCTTGATAATAGTGAACCCTCATCTAGAGTTTTTCTCTTTGATAAACATATTGTTGCTGGTAGTCCCTATTGCCGCAATATGTTTTTCGAAGGGAATAATATCTCTAGAAACCGTTTAGGGAGATATGACCAACTTGGGAGTTATCACTAAAAGCATTTTAGTCCCTCCCGTTTAGGTCCCTAAAATAGGGGCACGAAGCGAACACGTTGCGTGCCTTTTAAACACTGCCATGCATATAACCTAAATGTCATATACGCCTTTGATGTATGATTATTTGTGGATATTGCCATACTGTGTACATCCCCCTGTTGTGCTTTTACGCGTTTGCATCATTTCATCATGCACGCGTTTTATGTTGGTCTCGTCTTTTGTCACAGGAAGCCGGAAGGTCCTAAAGGTCCATATCACCTTCTTAACTGCACACATGGGGCACTGCGCCCCCAAATGCACAAGTAAGAAGAGATAATTTTTTGGGCTCTCGTGTCCGTAAATGCATTCATATCATGCATCGCATAAGCATCTCTTCATGGCATCCTAATCGACATATTGTTCCTGCATTTGTTACTTATCATGTTCATGCATTGCATTTTGCATAAGTCATTTCATCACCATGCATCTGCATCTAACATGTTTTTTGCATAACTTTTATTTTCATGTTTACTCATGCATGATCCTTGTGTTTTCCTATGCAAAACAAAAACCAAAAAAGGAAGCGTGGAAATTCACACTGCATTCTTAGTTGCATGTGTTAGGTACCATGAGCCAACCATGTTGAGATCATAAGCCCATTTCTAAAAAAAGAAAAAACCAAACAACAAAACAAAATGATTGAGCATGGTACATAATGCGTGGTTAACTAGGAAATGATGTTTCTTTGGGCATCTCAATCTCATAATTACATTTTCCATGCATAGCATATGTATTCCCGAGTCTTTCATCTCTATGAAATGTTGTTGAAGTATTGGCGATCATAATTGCCATTCCTTGGATTATAGGGTTGAACCAAGCTCATGATTTTATGAAAAGGTTCATCAAGTCAAGTTGAAGTATCGAAGTAACCACCTTGCAAAAAAAAAATGGGGCAAAAGATGGATCGAGTTACATCATTGCTTTGTCTACTGTCAAACACATTTAGGACTGTCAATGTCCTTGTTACTTCCAGTTTCACCTTGACGAAGATGTCATGGACCATGTTGAAAATCTAAATTGATTCAACCCCATATCCTGCATAAAAATTCGCAATACTTCAACTGTGCATCATTCGCATACATCCATGTTGTTCATTGGTTGCATTGCTCATTGCATTCTTTCCTTGAAAAAAAATGAACTTAATCATTGTTATCAAAAAGAAAAGAACACACTTTATGGCGCCCTTACCGAACTCGTGCTAGAGCTAGAGTAATGAGTGAAATAGAGGAGGTGCAAGAGTAGATGAAGGCCGACATGGAGGCTATGAAAGAGCAAATGACCACAATGATGGAGGCCATGATGAGCATGAAGAAGATAATGGAAGTCAATGCGGTTGCAATTGCCGCTACCAGCGCTGTTACTAAGGTGAACCCGATGCCCCCGTTTGGCCTCAACCAAATGAATCATCCAACCTCAGATATGGTAGGCAAAGATTTGGGAAGTACGGGCTGCCCCCATTATTTGAAAATTCAAAACAAGCATGCCATCCCGCCATATGAAGTCCCAACTATACACCACCCAATGTGGCGTACACTACCAGTGAGAATGTCAATAACTCCACTCCCATACTCATTGAGAGCCGACAACCCCAAACTGATCATGCACATGTCTCTCAAACCGTGGGGGAGACACATGAAATTCCCCACCACAATCTAGCCGACTTCGAGCCTTGCCTCGGATATGCCACTGAAGGGCAAGCAGTTGGTGGTATACCCCTGCAAAACACTTTGGAGGGCCCTCAATTTCACCCCTAACCACAACTCTTGCATTCCACGGCGGGTAAAAACCTTAATGCTATGGCAGAAATGGGAAAGTTGGATCATCTAGAGGAAAGGCTCAGGGCCATTGAAGGAGGCAAAGATTATGCATTTGCTAACCTAGAAGACTTGTTCCTAGTACCCAATATCATCACCCCTCCCAAGTTCAAGGTGTCGGACTTTGACAAGTACAAGGGGACTACTTGCCCCAAGAACCATCTAAAGATGTATTGTCGGAAGATAGGGGCATACACAAAAGATGAGAAACTGCTAATACATTTCTTTCAAGAAAGTCTTACTGGGGTAGCTGTTACCTAGTACACTAACTTGTAACCTTCCCAAGTCCATTCTTGGAAGGAACTAATGGTTTTCCTTCGTTAGGCAGTGTCAGTACAATTCTGATATGGCTCCGGATAGGATGCAACTACAAAACATGTGCAAAAAGGGGCATGAATCTTTCAAAGAATACGCCCAAAGGTGGAGAGATCTGGCAGCCCAAGTAGTTCCCTCAATGATGGAGAAAGAAATGATAACAATGATAGTAGACACATTACCAGTGTTCTACTATGAAAAATGGTGGGTTACACACCTTCAAGCTTTGTGGATTTGGTCTTCGCCGGCGAAAGGATCGAAGTGGGTCTAAAAAGAGGAAAATCTGATCATCCTGCTTTGATAAATGCAAAAAAAAAAAAAACTGAGGCAAATAAAGAGGATGAGAAGGAGGGAGAAACCCATGCTGTGATAGCCATTCCTATACGGCCAAGTTTCCCACCAACCCAACAATGTCATTACTCAACCAATAGCAACCCTTCTCCTTACCCACCACCCAGTTATCCACAAAGGCCATCCCTAAATCAACCACAAAACCCACCTACCACACAACTCAAACGCAAACGGTGCTTATCGTGGAGGAGTTCCGGGGCATTCCATTGAGCATTGTATGGCCCTGAAGCATAAGGTGCAAAGTCTAATTGATGCGGGATGGCTAAAATTTGAGGAGAATCGCTTGTGAATCCTAACATCGACAAGCGACACCACACATGGGGCAGTTTTGAAAGCTATTGTTAGATGTCTCTAATGACTCATCAGGATTTTCAAGTTTATCCCATTATTATAAACCATAGTTACAATGCTAAATAAAATGGATAAATTTGACCTCTTTGTCCCACATCCTCTCATAATTACATCTTTGCTTCCACTAGAATATGGGTGCAAGCCATTGGTTTGTTTGCTCAAGCGACATGCGCTCTTGAGTTTGGACTTCCAAGACCGTTCAATCAGAAATTACTCGTGCTACACATTTGGTGAGGATGTCGTAAATAATGAGTAAAGCAGAAAAGTTCAAGGAAAAAAAAGCATTTGATTGACTGTGTTTTAAAGTAAAATATAGATGTTCATGTGACCTCATTTTATCATTTCGAAAAGTTTCAGAGAGAAGTAAGTTATCAAGAATAGGAGTCATTTAACTTAACCCGTCAACTGAAAAAATCCTTCAACTATTTCTCGTCCTTGAAAAATCCTTTTTGCGAGAATCAACCGCTTCTTTCATTCTTCCTTGCTATAAGGTTGTGAAAACAAAACAATGATGGATACCTTAGAGCCCTACACTGGGGCAATGAAAGGCACATGCATAAACCTCAAGCGAACCTAGGGGCAGATTAGAAGTTCTCACCCAATAGGTTCCCTGCTACAAGGTCATGATGAAAGACAATGATTGGTACCTCAAAGCCTTACACTGGGGCAATGAGCGGCACCGTACATGATCCTCAAGCGAACCTAGGGGCAGTTCAAAAGTTCTCACCCATCGATGTTTTTAAACAAAAAAAAAGAAAAGGGGGACAAACCCTAGGATTTTAGTGGATTGATTAAACGACTCCATCACCGTCACTCCAAAATTATCAAGTGTTTAAATCAAACAGAATATACACTCTAAGGGGGTTCCTAGAGAGATTTGCAAAAGATAGGATGAGGTTGCATGAATTATCACCTCTTTCAAAAGGAAAGTCAATCTGTGTTTTCCAAAAAAAAATCAAATCAAAATCAAAATCAAAATCACAAAATAGGGAAAGAATGTCATGAACATTGTACAACTTTCCATTACATTGCATTGTTGCATACGAAGTCCGCATTTATCGCATTTCAAGATAAAGGTTGCATACATCTGCATCCCTAAAAATCATGTTAACTGCATAGATTTCCAACATCTAATGTCCCATCTTTTTGAATTTCGGATGACCGACCCTCTCAATGAGTCAATCTCTTGCTTTCTCATAAGGGTGGACCCTTGGGCAGTAGTACCCTCACCTTCAAAGGACTACACGTCCTTGCCATCAGAGGGCTGCATGCCCTCGCCTTCAAAAGACTACTCGTCCTCGCCTTCAGAGGACTACCCGTCCTCATCTTCAGAGGGCTACGCGCCCTCACCTTTAGAGGACTACACGTCCTCGCCTTCAGAGGACTACCCGCCCTCGCCTTCAGAGGACTACACGTCCTCGCCTTTAGAGGGCTACATGCCCTCGCCTTCAAAGAACTACATGTCCTCTCCTTCAGAGGGCTACATTCCCTCACCTTTAGAGGGCTGCACGCCCTCACTTTCAGACGACTAGACGTCCTCGCCTTGAAAGGGCTACAGGCCCTCGCCTTCAGAGGACTACATGTCCTCTCCTTCACAGGGCTAAATGCCCTCACTTTTAGAGGGCTGGACGCCCTCACCTTCAGAGGACTAGACGTCCTCGCCTTCAGAGGGCTACAAGTTCTCGCCTTCAGAGGACTACCCGTCCTCACCTTCAGAGGGCTATGGGCCCTCGCCTTCAGAGGACTACACGTCCTTTCCTTCATAGGACTACCCATCCTCACCTTCAGAGGGCTACGCGCCCTCGCCTTCAGAGAACTACACGTCCCCACCTTCAGAGGGCTACACGCCCTCGCCTTCAGAGGACTACGCGTCCTTACCTTCAGAGGGCTACACGCCCTCGCCTTCAGAGGACTGCACGTCCTCTCCTTCAGAGGGCTACACGCCCTCGCCTTCAGAGGACTACATGTCCTCTTCTACAGAGGGCTACATTCCCTCACCTTTAGAGGGCTCCACGCCCTCACCTTCAGAGGACTAGACGTCCTCACCTTCTGTGGACTAGACGTCCTCGCCCCTCAGAGGGCTACACGTCCTCGCCTTCCGAGGACTACTCGTCCTCGCCTTCAGAGGACTACCCGTCCTCACCTTCAGAGGGCTATGCGCCCTCGCCTTCAGAGGACTACACATCCTTGCCTTCAGAGGGCTATACGCCCTCGCCTTCAGAGGGCTATACGCCCTCGCCTTCAGAGGGCTACACGTCCTCACCTTCAGAGGACTACACGTCCACGCCGTTAGAGGGCTACACGCCCTCGCCTTCAGAGGACTACACGTCCTCTCCTTCAGAGGGTTACATGCCCTCGCCTTTAGAGGACTACATGTCCTTTCCTTCAGAGGGCTACATGCCCTCACCTTCAGAGGACTACACGTCCTCGCCTTCAGAGGACTACACTTCCTCGCCATCAGAGCGCTGCACGCCCTTACCTTCAGAGGACTACATGTCCTCTCCTTCAGAGGGCTACATGCCTTCACCTTAAGAGGGCTGCACGCCCTCACCTATAGTGGACTACACGTCCTCGCTATCAGAGGGCTGCACGCCCTCACCTTCAGAGGAGTACATGTCCTCGCCATCAGAGGGATACACGCCTTCACCTTCAGAGGGCTGCACGCCCTTGCCTTCAGAGGGCTACACGCCCTCACCTTCAGAGGGCTGCACGCCCTCGCCTTTAGAGGACTAGACGTCTTCGCCTTTGGAGGGCTCCACATCTGCACCTTAAGAGAATTTAAGGTCCTCTGCCCTTAATGCTTAACTGAGACTTGCACTCCCGGTTAAGGGGCCAATATTTTCCTTTTATCAGCTCCTGGGCCACTCCTTGATCCTGGAGGAGGGCCAACTATGCGAGCACAACTAGAGGAGGAGGCTTACGCGCAACTACTGTGCATACCGGGGCAAGATTTCACCCGTGCCGCTGCAAAGAGACGAGTGTGGATCATGCGCACCAACATGACCACTCTTACACAGATATAGATGACGTTGCTACTTAGCAATATTTCGTCCAACAACCACCATGCTGATCTCCCCTTATGGAAGTATCAGTTGGTCTGTGCCATTGTGACATAGGTAAGTATGCACATGGCTCAACTGATTTATGATGCCATCCACTATTTTCAGGGATCGCCCCCATAAGACACCGAGTGGACCCAGAGGAGTCCAACAAGGCCTTGGGTTTCCAGCTTTGGTTACGGGCCTCTGTCAGTCCTATAGGGTGCCCGTACCCCCTAGCAAGGTCATGCCATCATGATATAGGTAAGTATGCACATCTCTCAACTGATTTGTGATGTCATCTATTGTTTGCAGGGGTCGCGCTCGCAAGACACCTTGTGGACCCGGAGAAGTCCAATAGGGTCCTGGGGTTTCAAGTTCTGATTACGGGCGTCTGTTAGTTCTACGGAGTGCCCGTCGCCCCCAACAAGGTCATCAGGCCCCCTATTAATCGGGCTTTCATCAAGAAGTACTGTGCCCCCCAGGCAGGCGCAAGGCAAGACACCACAGCAGCTTGGGGATGGCCGGCAGTGGGCAATAGACTTACCGCCGCCACCTCTAGAGCCCCTCAGCTCATCTACAAAGCCTGGAGGGTTGCCTACGACCCGTGGCCGACCAGCAGGTGACCAAGTCCAAAGCCAAAGGTAAGCAAAAGTACTAGGTCCGTGACCGACAAGTCATCACGCGTCCAGCTCAAGACGTTAAAGAAGTGCTACTAGGAGGCAACCTAGTACCTTTTAAATTTCGACTTGTTATTTGATCACCTTTGTTTCTCAAGTCATAGTAGTACACACCTAGTTGCTCATGATCCTAGGAATTTAAATAAAACAAGCACAAGCTCGGAAGGTAGTCATACCTCACAAAATATATGTATGTGTGTTTAGGTAGTGAAAATACCTTAGATATGCATGTATGTAGCAAAAAAATACCTTATAAAACATATATATGTATGTTTAGGTAGCAAGATACCTTGGATACACATGTATATAGCAAAAATACCTCACAAAAATATACACATGTTTAGGTAGCAAAATACCTCATGAAAAAAAAACAAAAACAAACAAGAACAAAAAATATATCTTTCGGTTGAAAAAGCCAGCACGCTTTTGAAAAGAATTAACTTCCAACTTTTCTTTTAAAAAGAGTCACCGATCAAAACAAAGGGTTTTGTTGAAAAATTGTGTATACACCTGAAGGGTGAATGCTGTGAAAATTTTCCCGAACGCCCAAAATGGACTCGGATGAATGCATGAATTGATAAAAGAACATGTTTTGGAAACACTAGGTTGACTTAAATAGAGAAAATGAATCTTGAGCCCTAGTGTCACATGACCATAAAAACTTGATGCTTGAGTGTCCACATGGGTGCATGCACGACTAGTTTTGCATAAAATTTCCAAATCATCATTGTTGCATGTGTGTCATGGAAATAATGTGGGACATCCCCTTTATCCCTGAACCACTAGCCAAACCCACACCCTGACATATACCATGTCCAGCCGTTCTACAAGCCTTGAGCAAAAATCTCAACTTACCATAAACCTTGACCTAGGGTGAGAATATCCATCCTTGCCCTCGAAAGAAAACAAAGAAAAGAAAGTTCCTGATCAAAGATTGGAAGAAAGCAAAAGAAGAAAATTCCCAATCAAGATTGGGAGAAAACAAAAAAAAGTAGAAGAAAAGAAAATTCCTGATCAAAGATCGAAAGAAAACAAAAGAAATATACAGAAAGGTCTTTGGACCAGACAATATCTGAACAATACGGAATTGTCACAAGTAAACAAGAAAAGAAAGGAAACCACAACCTGAAGTGGTCCTCTCCCTTTGATCGCCAACCAAAATCTTGTGCACTAGCAACTTTCTCGCCCCGCACTAAACAAAAAAATGAAAGGAAAAGCCAAAACGCTCGGATCCAAATTTCCCAGCAAAAAACACTATTCCCGAAAAATTCCTATTGATCCATGATCACGCATGTAATCTTTGATTTGATAGGAGATGATTTGCAAAATCAAGTCATGACATATCTATGGTTCGGAATTAGGATAAAACACTTACCTGTGTGAGATTGATACACTTCGAGTGATTTTCTTCTATTTTGTTGGACCTAGTGTTTCCTCTAAATGGTCATTTAGAAACAAAACGCTAACATCCAAAATCTCATTTGTGGTTATGAGAAAATTTTATCAGCATGCTCTCCTTCCCCAATAAACACATTGTTTTTCACCAGAAATTATATGTTGCTCTACGTGTCATCGGACTTTCCGTCTCTGGATGACGAAGGGTGACTAAAGTAGTCTCGGTCGACCATATTGGTCTCTATGTGTCGTTGGACTTGTCGTCTTTGGATGATGAAGGGAGACCAAAGTAGTCTCGGTTGATAGACATCTATTCTTCAACAAAGGGAGCAGATGACCATATTGATCTCTGCCTGTCATTGGACTAGCCGTCTCTGGAGGACGAAGGGAGACTAAAGTAGTCTAAGTCGATAGACATCGAGTCTTCGACAAAGGGAGCAGGCGACCATATTGATCTCTGCGTGTCATCAGATTTGCCATCTCTGGAATACGAAGGGAGACTGTAGTAGTCTCGGTGTTCTTTCACTAAAATGCGAACACGCTTTAGCAAAAAAACAAACTTCCAACCGATACGAGCAACATATATTTTGAAGAAAAACAATGTGTTTATTGGGGAAGGAAAGCATGCTGATAAAATTTTCTCATAACCACAAATGAGATTTAGGATATTAGCATTTCTTTTCTCAACGATCATTTAGAAGAAACACTGGGTCCAACTGAAAATAGAGGAAAACTACTCAAAGTGTATAAATCTCCCACAGGCAAGTGTTTCATCCTAATTCCGAACCATAGATATGTCATGACTTGACTTTACAAATCATTTCCTATCAAATTAAAGATAACATGCATAATCATGGATCAGTAAGACATTTTGGATTTTGGTGGGAAATTCGGCTTTGGGAGTTTCGGCCTTTTCCTTTCCCTTTTTTTTTGTTTAGCGCGACGCGAAAGAGATGCGGGCACAAAGATTCGGTTCATAACCAAGAAGGGGAGCTTCACGTGTTTCAATTCATGGTTTCTTTTATTCTGCTTTTTTTTTCTTATGACAATTCCGTACATCATTCAAACATTGTTTGGTCCAACGACCTTTCTGTATATTTTTCTTTTTCTTTCTTCTAATCTTTGATCGGGAATTTTTCTTTTTCTTTTTCTTTCCTCCAATCTTTGATTGGGGATTTTCTCTTTTTCTTTTCCTTTTGAAGCACATTCATAACTTAATAGTAAATGAAGCTTTTTCTTCCTCTCGTTTTTTTTAGATCCTCCTGTTCTTCTTTTTTTGAGGATAAGGGTAAAAGTTCCTACCCTTGGTCGAGGCTTAGGGCTGAAGGATTGAGGTTTTGGCCCAAAGAGGCTTTACAGAAGGCAAGACATGACGTATGTCAGGGTATTTTCTTTGGCCAACGGTTTAGGGATAAGAGGGAATACCCCATATTATTTCCATGACATGCATATAACAACGATGATTTAAAAACTTATGTAAAACTGATCATGCATGCACCCATGTGGACACTCAAGCTTCAAGTTTGTGGTCATGTAACACTAAGGCTTAGGATTCATTTTTCCTATTTACAATCAACCCAGTGTTTCCAAAATATGCTCTTTTATCAATTTATGCACACATCCGAGCCCATTTAGGCATTCGGAAAAATTTTCACGGCATTCACCCTTCAGATGTACACATATTTTTTCTTTCTTTTTTTTGTAAACCTTTTTTCAAAGAAAAATTGGCAGTCACTTCTTTCCAAAAGCGTCTTGGCTTTTTAGTCAAAATTTAACTTTTTATTTTCAAAAAAAATCCTTTGCAAAATTTGACTACCTTCTCGGTCTGCGCTTGTTTATTTTAATTCCTAGGATTATGAGGAAACTAGGCGTACTCAACTAGGACTTAAGAAACATAGGTGAATAACTAACAAGAAGAAATTTAAAAGGTACTAGGCTACCTCCTAGTAGCACCTCTTTAACGTCTTAAGCCAAACGTAGGACGACGACTTGTCGATCACAGGCCCAGTACTTGCTCGTACCTGCCCCTAAGTCTCCAAATACAGGAAAATAGTACTACATAGTAGAATATGACTATGCTATCGCTTACCTTTGCTTACCTTTGGCCTTGGACTTGGTGTGGTATCGACCAACTCTTCTCCTGTCCTCTGACTCATAGGACAACAAAGATGCACATACATGCTTATGATTGGGCAGTTCAAGGGTAATAATTCAAACAAATATTTATTTTTTTCAAAATTACTTAAATGCTCACGGCACCCCTATAGATCGAGTGAGAAGGCTCGAGATTGATTGCATGCACTATTTGAAGGACGACAATGGATTGTCACACTTTGGTGTATGACCAAGTGAAACTTTCTTGATTTAAGGTCATAGAGTGATGCCAGGGTCTGTTGACCCCCCTGAAACTTGATGGCAAGGTTTGATCTTGACAGAACTTGGATTCAAAAGAAATCTCAAATTAGGTGTTTGGGCATCTTCCACGAGCTCTTGGCCAAATGAGTTTGCTTCACAAACATGCAATTGTGAACCTCATGGGTTTCTCTTTTTGTTTTATATATTTTTTAACAGTCACAAGCATGTGTAGGTTTCATACTAGAATCCTAACTTAAAAGCAAATTAGTCATTCCTTGATCCACATGGGCTTTATTGAGCTTGTAACGTGGTCAGGGGTAAGAGGGCTATGAAAGAAAGGATTAGACAGGCTCAAAGAGTGTTTGAGGGTTATATTGAGTAAGAACCTCAAGAGCACCTTGCTCATACCTTTTGTTCATTTCCACTTTGAGTTGGGCTCTACTTCTTTTGTCTTGTACATTAATCTTCTATTGCACTTTTATGCCTTTCTTTTGGAGATCTTTTGTCTCTCTTTTTTCACTTGCCTTTGGCCGAATCTTTCTTTTCATTGTTGCCTAACTTCATGCATATGTTGTTTGCATTTCTCTTTAGCGGTGGTTCCTACTTAGGGTTTCTATTTTTTTTTCCATTTTTTCTTTGTTGTTGTTTTTAGAAAACAACATGATTTGGCTCGGAGGGGTGTAGCAAGGGATAAACTAGTGTTTGGGGATGTCGAAACATGGCCATGTGTCATTTCAAATCCTGACTTAGATCCTTTTGTAGTTTGCATTTTGGGACCAAACCTTAACAATGCGCCCCTGATTGTTTGTTATTTTTTTTACCCTAATTTTCCTTAGGCCGCCCTTTCGAGTTTTCAACCTAACAGGTGAGAAATTTTGATCTTCCCCCTAGGTTCGCTTGAGGCTCCTGCATGGTGCCTCTCATTGCCTCAGTGTAGGGCTTTGAGGTATCTATTTTTGTTTTTCTTTGTCACGGCCTTGTAGCAAGGAAGAACGAAAGAAGCTGTGCAGATTCTCGAAAATGAATTTTTCAAGGACGAGAAACATTCATAGGATTTTTCAATTGATAGATTAAGTCAAATGACTCATATTCTTGATAACTCACTTCTCTCTCAAAAAGAAAAACTTTCAAGAATGAGGTCAGATGAATGTCTGTATATTTTTTTAATTTGAAACACAGTCAATCAAATGCTTTTTCTTTTTTGTTTCAAACTTTACTCGTCATTTTGCGGCACCCTCACCAAACGTGTAGAATGAGCAATTTCTGATTGAACAGACTTGGGGAGTCAAACTCAAGAGCGCGGGTCGCTTGAGCAAACAAAAAAATGGCTTACACTCACATTCTAGTGGAAGTTAATGAGCAAAGATGTAATTGTGAGAGAATGAGAAACAAGGATGCCAAATTTATCCATATTATTAGCATTGTAACTGTGGTTTACAATAATGGCATAAACTTGAAAATCCTACTGAGTCACTGGAGACATCTAACCACAACCTTCAAATTTCCCCATGTATAGTGTCGCTTGCCAATGTCAGAATTCACAAGCGATTCTCCCCGAATTTCAACGATCCTACATCAACTAGACTTTGCACCTTATACTTCAGGGCCCTAAAATGCTCAATGGAATGCCCCAAAACTCCTCCATGATAAAAACATGTTGTGTTCAAGTCATATGATAAAAAAAATAGAGGTTGAGGAACTTTGGCTGGGGTTATGGCTACCATTGAATTATCAAGTAGATATAGGAGCAAGTTGGCATATGACATCAGAATTGGGGTGAATTCTATAGGCTTTTTTGCTGCAAAATTCCTTCCTTGGTGTTTTGGTTTGTGCTAAAGGTGGTGTTTGGCATTGGTTATGTGGCAGGCAGGCTTTGTGGTTGACTTAGTGATGGCCTTTGTGGATGATTGGGTGGTGGGTAATGAGAAGGGCTGATATCGGCTGAGTAATGACATTGTTGAACAGGTGGGAAATTTGGCCATGTAGGAATGGCAGCCACAACATGGGTTCCTTCCTCCTTCTCCTTCTCTTCATTTGCCCTAGGCTTTTTATTTGTCAAAGCAAGACAATCAAATTTGCCTTTCCTCAGACCCACTTCAATCCTTTCGTCGACGAACACTAAATCGGGAAAGCTTGAAGGCATGTAACTGTTCACGGCCGACAAGTGCACTGGATCGCACAAGTAGTATAAAACGGTAAGAACCAAGTATCGAACTCTCGGGGAACTTGTGTTATCTGGCAAGCTATTTCGATAAATAGGTGTCTGGTATGAAAATATAATTGTGGTTATGGACAACTATTTAAACTATCTAGGCAAAAAGAAAGAAAATCATGCAAGAGAAATACTGTGTAAAAACAAGTAGAGAAAGCGTTGGTCTTCCTCATAGGTTCCTGATGCTAAAAAGGATGTTCTCTATTTAACAATGCTCATGCGTTCCTATGTTGTCTCTTGGACTGCTAGACCCCGATTCCTCATGATAGCCTAGCCTAGTCCTAATCAAGCCTCATCCGCAGATCCCTCTTGTAAGACTAAACTCAACCAAGATCGCATTAAGACACACATACACAACTAAGTTCTTGTACCCGAATCCCTCGTGATAGCACAACAACTTAGTCCTGTACTACCAAGGACTTTAGAATCAGACCTGTTTCCACTGTTGAATGATCCTAACAAAGCATGCATTAATATGATCAAGGTAAAAACACATTGGAATGAAAAGCAGATAGCACAGAATACACAAAACATCATTACATAGATAGAAATATATTTACATCAGGTACCTACAGGGAAGATCCAGCAGAGGATTTAGCTTTCCATAGTCTGGAAACCTCCTTTACAACAAAGAGAAGAACAAGATGAAAGACTGCAAAAACACAAGTGGTGAGGATGTCTCCTTCACCTCTAGGATCTCACAATCACTCATAAACTCATCTCAAGTTCTCAGAATGGCTTCCGCTTCGAACTCGCATCTCTACAAATCTTCACATAGCAAAATCTCTCAGAACTCTTTGGAACTTGGACCTTTCTCTCTCTAGAACTTCCTAAACATGCAAGTGCTTCAAGCTAGGGCCATATTCTCGTGCATGCAAAGGCTTCTTCAAGAAAAACTCCAAACTCCATTTGCAAATCTGATTTCAGGCTTAAATAGGTGGCCTTGTTCGTGCTCGTGCGCTTAGCGCACGTTAGTGATTTTTAGCTCAACGCGCTTCTCTCGCTTAGTGGATGAGCTGAAGCGGTGTGCTTGATGACCTGGAGCGGTGCGCTCAACGAACCTGACAACTCATCTTCTTTTGGATTCTTCCTCGCGCTTAGCCACTAAGTGTCGCGCTTAGCGAAGGCTCGCTAAGCTAGCATATTGGCTTAGCGAGAAGGTGAAAACAACACTTTTGTCAATTTGCCTAATTAATCTGAAATTGGGAGAAATTGATTATTAAACACACAAAACAAAAGTATAAATTATCTATTACCTATATTTTCAAAAAGTACTTATAATATTACAAAAAACCATAAATTGGGAATGTTTGATACAAAATACACAGGTTTTATACACAAAAGTTAGTCGTATTCATCGACTAATAGTAACCCACCATCTTCTCATAGTAGGACACCGGTAACGTGTCTACTATCATCGTTATCAACTCCCTCCCATCATTGGGGGTGCTACTTGAGCTGCCATATCCTTCCACCTTTGGGCATACCCTTTCAAAGATTCGTGCTCCCTTTTGCACAAGTTTTGTAGTTGCGTCCTATTCGGAGCCATATCAAGATTGTACTGACACTACCTAATGAAGGCGACCATTAGGTCTTTCCGAGAATAGACTCGGGAAGGTTCCAGATTAGTGTACTAGGTGACAGCTGCCCCAGTAAGACTTTCTTGGAAGAAATGCATCAACAACTTTTCATCTTTTATGTATGCCCCCATTTTCCTGTAGTACATCTTCAGGTGGTTCTTGGGGCAAGTAGTCCCCTTGTACTTATTAAAGTCAGGCACCTTGAACTTCGGAGGGATGGTGATGTCAGGCACTAAGCACAGTTCTACCGTGTTAGCAAAAGCATAACTTTCACCTCCTTCAACGGATTTAAGCCTTTCCTCTATATGATCCAACTTTCCCTTATCCACCATAGCAAGAGGGATTCTTCCCGATGCAAAATGCAAGGGTTGTGGTTGTGGGAGAAATTGAGGGTCCTCCAAAGTGTTTGGCAGGGGCACACCACCGACTGCTTGCCCTATAGTGGCATATCTGAGGCGAGGCTCGAAGTCGGTTAGATTATGGTGGGGTATTTCATGTGTCTCCCCCATGGGTTGAGAGACATGTGCATGATCAGCTTGGGGTTATTGGCTCTCAATAGGTATGGGTGTAGAGTTGTCGACATCCTCATTGGGAGTGTGTGCAACATTGAGCGGTGTATGGTTGGGAGCCAAGTCATATGGTGGGAAGGAATGCTTGTTTTGAACTTGCACAAAATGGGGGCCGCCTGTACTTCCTAATTCTTTGCCTCTCTGCCCTACCATATCTGAGATGACATGATTTATTTGGTTGAGGCCAGATGTGGGAGTCAAGTCCACCTCAACAACGACACTGGTAGCGGCAACTGCAGCTGCATTGACCTCCATTATCTTGTTCATACTCATCATGGCCTCCATCATTATGGCCATTTGCTCTTTCATGGCCTCCAAGTTGGCCTTTATCCGCTCTTGCACCTCGTCTGTTTCACCCATTACTCTAGCTCTAGCACGTGTTCGATAAGTGTGCCGTAAAGCGCATTCTTTCCTTTTGATAACAATGATTACAATTCGGTTTCAAGGAAAGAAATGCAATGAGCAATGCAACCAATGAAAAACATGAATGTATGTGAAAGATGCATTGCAGATTTCGTATAGGGTTGAATCAAATTTAGATTTAAAACAACATGGTTCATGAAACTGGAAATAATGCACGAACGTTAACAGTGCTCAATTGGCATAATTATGTGTTGGCAGTAGACAAAGAAACAACGTAACTCGATTAATCTTTTGCCCCAATATTTGCAAGCTGGTTACTTCCATACTTGACTTTGCCTTGATGAACCTTTTCTTAAAACATGTGTTTGGTTCAACCCCACAATCCAAGGAATGACAATTTTGATCGCCAATACTTCGACAACATTTCATAGAGATGAATGTCTCAGGCATACTTATACCATGCATGGCAAAATGTAATTATCAGATGGAGATGCCCGGAAAGCCATCATTTTCCTAGTTAACCATGCATTAGATACCATATTCACATGATTTTGAATCAACATCCCTTTTTTAGAGAAATGGGTGTATAATCCCAACATGGCTGGTTTTTAGCCATTGTTCGCCTCCCCACACAATTCCTTTTTCTTAAATTTACAAACACTTAAATCAAAGGGGGAGTGATATACCGGCAAGCGCACCGGGTCGCCAAGTATTTAAAATTAAAACGGAATGATCCGAGTTTCGAACACAGGGAACTTATTTATTTGGCAAAGCTTTGTTCAATAACCAAGCATTTTGTTGGCAGAAAATAATAATTGTGAATTGAAGTAAACGCATGATATATCCTAATTAGAAAAACAGTAAATGCAAGCAATTAAAAGTGACAGCAGTGGTTTAAAAGCGTTGGGTCTTTCTAATAAACAAGTTGATGCATATAAAGATATTTCTCTAATTAAGAATGTACTTGTGTTCTATGCTGAAGACTAAAGTACTAAACCTCGATCCCTCGTAAGTTTAGACTAATTTAAACCAAGCTTCGTCCTCAGATCCCTCTTGTTGGACTAGGCTTAATTTAAACAACATTATAATCATAACATAATTAAAAACTAAAAAACCTACAATCTATCCTTAGCAATGCAGTTATCTAGCCCTGCTCTATCAAGTTCTAAGGAAATAGTACACTTCCCCGTGCTAAAGTTCCTAACAATACACACTAGTGGGTGATCAGACCAAAGGCATGCAACAATAAAGCATTGATAGAAGCAATGAACACATAAAACACACTTAATTAGATATGAAAAGTATTTACATCAACTGTTCATTAGAAATCCACAACTAGGGTTTTAGCAAGCCATAACAAGGAGACCTAAATTACAAATCAGACAAAAAATGAAGAGCAGTTGCTGCTTACACAGGAAGGGGGATCCCTCCTCCTCTTCTTGGAGCCTCACAATCACTCAAACACTCTCAAATGGCTCCTTCCTGTTGCTTCCTCCGCTGAGTGTGTGCAAATGTTATCTGTGTAAAAGTGTAATAATTTTCATTCTTCCTTCTTACCCTAATTCTGACAATTTAGGCTTTAAATAGGCTTTGAAATCGCGTCGTCACACTTAGAGCCACTGTCGTGCTTAGCGCGAGTAAGTGGATTTGGGCTTGGCGCCAATGCTGCGCTGAGCCTGGCAAGAGACGGATGACTCGCTTAGCAAGCTGATCTCGCGCTTAGTGCACTGCTTTGATTCAGGTACTCTTCCAGATTCCTTCTTCACGCTAAGTGCGATGAAGCCGCGCTTAGCGATGGATATGCGCTAAGCCCACAGAGTTCGCTTAGCACGACAGTCACTTTGGCACTTCAAGAAATTAGCTCATTTGTACCTAAAATTGTACAGATTTTAACATTAATTCCAATAAAAGAGACCCTAATGACAGAGATCAAAACACAACAAATTTTATTTACAATTCCTACAAAATAACTATGAATTGGGGAAAACTATACATATTTTGCAAAAGTTTTCTATACAAAAGTTAGTCGTATAAGATGACTAACAACCATTGTTCGAATCTGGGAAATGCACAGGATCACGCAAGTAGTATAAAATTGTAAGAACCGAGTATCGAACTCTCGGGGAACTTGTGTTACTAGGTAAAGCTATATTCAGTGAATAAGTGTCTAGTATGAAAAAAGATGTGTTGACTATGAACAGGTATGTAAATTAACTATTAAGAGGAAAATCATGTGAGTAATGATGATTAAAGACAAGTAGACAACATGTTGGTCTTCCTATTAGGTGCCTGATGTTAAAAGGATATTCTTTACTTAACAATGCTCATGTGTTCTATGGTGTCTCCTAAAATGCTAAACCCTGATTCCTCATGATAGTCTAGCCTAATCCCGATCAAGCATCGTCCTTAGATTCCTCTTCTTGGATTAAACTCAACCAGAACCGCATTAAGACAAACATATAAACAACTAGGTTACCGTACCCCAATCCCTTGTGATAATACGATAAACTAGCCCTGTCCTATCAAGTTCTAGGAATCAGACCAGTTCCACTGTTGAATGATCCTAACAAAGCATGCATCTACGTGATCAAGGCAAAAACACATTGAAATGACGTACTGATAGCACAGAGAACACATTAAATAGATATACAGGTATTTACATCAAGTACCTGCAAGGAAGAACCAACAGAGGATTTAGCTGTCCATAACTAGGAAGTTTCCTTTACAACAAAGAGAATAGAAAAATGAAGGATTGAAGAAATACAAGAGATGAGGATGTCTCCTCCACCTCTAGAACCTCATAACCACTCACAAACTCATCTCAAGCTCTCAGGACAACTTCCTCTTCAAGCTCCATTCTCTGCAGGTCTTCGCACAACAAAATCTCTCAAAACTATCTGAATTTAGACCCTTCTCTCTCTAGAATCTCTCACATGCAGAAGCCGTCATCACTTGTCTTTCACAAAGCATGCAGTTATTCAAAGAGAAGAATAAAATGTAACCTGTGCAATTAGATGAAGTTAGGAATAAGATAGATATCAAGGAAAGCAGCTTAAAGCACAATCTCACGGCTTCTGTTTCACTCAAGCACAAGTGTTTAAGCTATTCATTAATAACAACTAGCAAGAGGTCCAATCTTTGAACTTCATCTCAAGCCATAAAGTTAGAAATGCATAAATAGAATTAGAAGGACTTTCACAGGCTTGTAGTGAGGCTTGGCTACAAAAAATCATTGGTTTTTTCTAGAATTCAAAGGCTTAGATTCTAAGAGAGTAGTAATCCTAGATTTATCTAAATGTTCTTTTCAGTACAATTAGCTTACTCACTAGCCTTTCACTTTAATTTGCATTTGACCTTATTACACAACACACATTTTCTGTGATTGCTCTTTTTTTTTAACACATAACTTATTTATTGTGTGTGCTGATGCTTTACCTTTTACTTTACATCCCAATCAACTCCCCCAAATTTGGGGTAATTTGCCTTGAACTATCTGCTCTCCTAGAATCTAAACAAGGTATTTGGACAGATAGTTCAAGGTATCTGGCCATTGTGAGTGTAACTGTCGTTACACTCACTTAAGTAGTTTTTGACCTTCTTGCTTAGCAGACCGCTGCGCTAAGCGAGCCAGAGAGACATTTGGTTTCTCAATGAGGCTTGCTTAGCGAATCCGAACGCTTAGCCAACGTTTGAAATTCAAAATCAGATTTTGTTTTTAGCACAAATAGCTTGGCTTAGCGTGCGGATAAGACCGCTTAGCGATTTCTGCAAATAAAAAAACCTACAACTCTCGCTAAGCCAGACTCTGTGTCGGCTTAGCTAAAATGATGCATCTTAAGTACAGAGGAGAAAGCACTTAGCGGATAAGGAATCGCTGAGCGCTTAAATTTTCGCAAGCATTTGCGCTTAGCTACAATGAGTGGCACTTAGCTCCATGAAACCCAGTTTAGACCGCAAGGAAATGAGCTTGGCGGCAATGAGTAACGCTTAGCCAAAGAATACACTACACTTAGCGGTCGGGCCGTTGCTTAGCCGAATTTAGATCGAATTGAAATTGGCTTAGCTCATCCTTGGCCAGCTTAGCGGACCAAATTAGCCTAAGATGCAAGGATTGAGCGCTAAGTGCTTGCGACTCACGCCTTAGCGCATGACCAAAGATGTGCTTAGCGCGAGGCTTGTGCTTAGCGAAATGACTGTTTTTCAGAAAATATTTTCCGAGTTATTTTTTAGTCCCTTTCTCAAGAAATTGAAACCCTTATATCTAACATTCAAGGATAAGTTGATAAACTCCAATGTATAGATTATAAAGCAAGTTCCACATGATATGATGCATGAAAAACAAAGATAACAGAAATTAAAACTAGGTTGTCTCCTAGGAAGCGCTTCCTTAATGTCATTAGCTTGACACTTTTACCTCAATGGGTGATATCATGTTTTGGTTCTTACCTCCAGAACCTCTTGACCCACTTCTATTACCTATAAGCAAACATTTTGTTCTGGAGCAGGCTTGTCTTCAACAAACAAATCAAAATAAATTTTATGATCTTCAAAACCCATTTCCTTCCACTACGATGTTTTCCTGGTGAATGTTTCCTTGTTAACATATCCTTCAAGAACTTGGAGTAGAGTGACATCTGCTATAAAGCTTCTCCGAAGGGCATGGTTATTTCTAGTTTCCTGAAAATATCTAAAAATCTCGCCAAATGACGATCCTTCTCTTTCTTGGAAGGTACCACAGAATATGGTACTTCCATACCTTCGTTCACAGCTTTATCACTTCTACCCTTCTCTTCATTCTCATTTTTTTCATCTTTTTCAATTTTTTATTTTCTTTTTCTTTTTCTACTTCTTTTTCTTTTTCTTGGTCATTTCATTCTTTTTTCTTGGTCATTAAATTCTTTCTTCTTGACCATTATTTGTTTTTCTTTTTCCTGATTGCTTTCACCTCTCATATCATTTTTCATGCCATCAGTACCTTTCTTTTTGGCAGCTCTCTTCTTGTGCGCAACACTCTCCTCATCCTCAGCCTCCACAAACCTCTAACTCCTTGTCATCACAACTTTGCATTCCTCCTTGGGATTCTTTTTTGTATTTGCCACAAAATTGTTGGATGACTTGTCAGCTATCTGCTTGGCCAATTGTCCCACCTGGACCTCAAGGTTCTTCAGTGCTAACTCAGTGCTTTTATGATTTGACATTGTTACCTGCATAAACTGAGTCAAAGTCTCCTCTAGCTTAGTAGTCCCCTGAAAGATGTTAGGCCCTTGTTGGATTGGCCTGTTCGAAGGTCCACCCTAGTCTTTGTTGAACTGATTTCCAGGGTGTGACCTCCACTGTCCTTGTTGATTATAAGAACCCTGCTGGAAGCCTGAAAATCCTCCTTGAGTATACCCTTGTCGCTGTTGATTTCCCATATAATGAATTTCTTGAGTGTTTTCTTCAATGGGAATACATTGGCCTATTTCATGAGCCTCACCATAGATGGTACAACCTGTAACTTGCAAAACAAAAGAATGTGTAGGTTGACCAATAGACAGTTTAGTTGGCAACTTACCAAGTGTTTCTGTTAAAATCTCAAGTTACTTAGAAAGCAAGTTATTTTGTGCCAATAAAGTGTCATGTGATGATAATTCTAACAAGCTTTTCTTTGTGGGTTGATGGGTTCTGTCGTGCAAAATGGAATGATCATTGGCTGACATATTCTCAATTAGCTCAATTGCTTCTTTTGGGGTCTTCAGCTTTATTTTTCCTCCAGTAGAAGCATCTAGCAATTGCTTGGTTTGTGGTCTCAGCCCATCTATAAACATATTCAATTGAATTGGCTCGGAAAACCCATGGGTGGGAGTTCTTCTCAATAAACCTTTGAACCTCTCCAATGCTTCACTCAGAGATTCATCAGGGAACTGATGAAATGAAGAGATAGCAGCTTTCCCTTCCGCAGTCTTGGACTTTGGGATGTATTTCTTTAGAAATTTTTCAACAACTTCTTCCCAGGTTTTCAGACTATTACCCTTAAATGAGTGAAGCCACCTCTTGGCCTCTCCTGCCAATGAGAATGAGAATAGGCTGAGTCTAATAACTTCATCCAGCACACCAGTAATCTTTATAGTGTTGCATATTTCAATGAACGTTTCCAAATGTGCATAGGGGTCTTCATTAAGTAATCCTTGGAATAAATTCCCCTATATTAAATGAATTAAAGAATGCGGGTAGTTGATGTTGTGAGCTTGCACTTCAGAATGTGCAATGCTAGTAAAGAATTGCGGTACTGAGCTGCTTGAATAATCCTCAAGGGTGATCCTTTGGTGCTGCTCATCTGCCATGGTAGTGGTTTCAGGCAATTGTGTAGCGGATTCCCTTGATGATGGTGAATCAAGTGATAATGAATAAGAAAAATGAGTTTCTTCCTCAAGAATGGATGCAACTGTTCTATCTTGCAGAAGTTTCCTTCTCCTCTCGGCCCTGTTCCTTCTCAATGTAGCTTCAATTTCTAAGTCCAGAGGAACTAAATTGCTTGTGGGAGATCTATGTATATAAAATACTAACAGAAACAACGATTATCCAATTCAATAAGAGAAGACAAATATAAATTAAGAACAAATATTCAAAGATAATCAAAGAATAACGAATAAAGAACATGCACCTAAAAGCAAACTAACTTTCCAAATAAAATGAAGTTCCCCAGCAATGACACCAAAAACTTGTTCGCTTCCGGCAAGTGCACCGGATCGCACAAGTAGTATAAAACGGTAAGAACCGAGTATCGAACTCTCGGGGAACTTGTGTTACTTGGTAAAGCTATTTCTGTGAATAGGTGTCTAGTGTGAAAAGAGATATGTTTACTATGAACAGGTATGTAAACTAACTATGAAAAAGGAAAATCATGTGAGTAATGATGTGTAAAGACAAGTAGATGACACGTTGGTCTTCCTAATAGGTGCCTGATGTTAAAAGGATATTCTCTACTTAATAATGCTTATGCGTTCTATGGTGTCTCCTGAAATGCTAAACCCCGATTCCTCATGATAGTCTAGCCTAATCCTGATCAAGCATCGTCCATAGATTCCTCTTGTTGGACTAAACTTGGCCAGGACTGCATTAAGACAAACATACAACAACTAGGTTATTGTACCCCGATCCATCGTGATAGTACAACAAACTAGCCCTGTCCTATCAAGTTCTAAGAATCAGACCAGTTTCCATTGTTGAATGATCCTAAAAACACATGCATCTACGTGATCAAGGAAAAAGCATGGTAGAATGAAGTTCTAATAGCACAGTGAACCCACAAAACATCATTAAATAAATATACAGGTATTTACATCAAGTACCTACAAGGAAGATCCAACAAAGGATTTAGCTTTCCATAACTGGGAAGCTTCCTTTACAACAAAGAGAAGAGCAAGATGAAAGATTGCAGAAATACAAGTAGTGGGGATGTCTCCTCCACCTCTAGGACCTTACAATCACTCACAAAATCATCTCAAGCTCTCAGGACAGCTTCCTCTTCAAGCTCTGGTCTCTGCAGATCTTCACACAACAAAATCTCTCAAACTCTTTGGAACTTGGACCTTTCTCTCTCTAGAACTCTCTAGACATGTAGAAGCTTCAAGAAAAGACCAAACTCTCATCAAAAATCTGATTTCAAGCTTAAATAGGTGGCTTTGTTCGTGCTCGTGCGCATAGCGCAATTCTAAACCGCTTAGCGCGCATTGGTGAATTTCGGCTTAGCGCAACTTTTCTCGCTCAACGGATGGCCCTTTGCTCAGCGAACAAGCACAACTCATCCTTCTTCCAGATTCTTCCTCGTGCTTTGCCGAGGAATGTTGCACTCAGTGGATGGCTCGCTAAGCCAGCAGATTCATTTAGCACGAGGGTGAAAATCAACACTTCAAAACTTGCCTAATTAACCTGAAATTGAGAGAAAATGATTATTAAACACACAAAATGGAAGTACTAAGTATTTATTACCTATCTTTAACAAAAGGTAATTACAACACTACAAAATAACCATAAATTGGACGAGTTTGGTACAATTTACAAAGGTTTTATACACAAAACTTAGTCGTATTCATCGACTAATACGAGTCTTCTCGCTCAGCGGATGGACTCAAGCGGTACGCTTAGCAGGATGACCCTTCGCTTAGCGAACATGGACAAGTCATCCTTCTTCCTGATTCTTCCTCGCGCTCAGCCAAGGGAATGGTGCGCTCAGCGGATGGCTCGCTAAGCCAGCAGATTGGCTTAGCAAGCAGATGAAAATCAACACTTCACAAACATGCCTAATTAACCTGAAATTGTGAGGAAATGATTATTAAATACACAAAATGGGAGTACTAAGTATTTATTACCTATCTTTAACAAAAATTAATTGCAACACTACAAAATAACCATAAATTGGAGGAGTTTGATACATTTTACACATGTTTTATACATAAAAGTTAGTCGTATTCATCGACTAACAAGAGGCTATCAATGTCTTATGCTTTTTATGTTCCAAAAACCATCAGAGTCTTTTGGCCAAGACTATCAAAGTATTCTTTACTATTCCAAGACTATTAAAATTTGTTGTCTTACAGAGACTATTAATGTCTTCTGCTTTTTACATTCCAAAGACCATCAGAGTCTTTTGGCCAAGACTATCAAAGTCTTCTTTACTATTCCAAGACTATCAAAGTCTGTTGTCTTGAAAAGACTATCAATGTATTCTGCCCTTTATGTTTCAAAGACCATTTGAGTCTTTTGTCAAGACTATCAAAGTCTTCTTTACTTTTCCAGGACGATCAGAGTCTTTTGTCAAGACTATCAAAGTCTTCTTTACTTTTCCAGGACTACCAGAGTCTTTTGTCGAGAGTTCAATGTCTCCTTTACTTTTCAAAGGCTATCAATGTCTTTCATCGAGACTTCAATGTCTCCATTACTTTTTAAGGCTTCAAGGTCTTTTATTTTGTGTACCTCATACTTCATACATTTATTCTTTTGACAGGTTTCACTGCTTGGGTTTTCGCTAGTTGTCGGTCGGGTGGCAAGATCGCTAGGATGAAATTAATGTCCTTATCTATACTTACCTTTTCATTTTCAATAAAAGATAAGTAAGGAGGGGTAACTGTCAGACCCTAATTTTGTCTAGGGACTATCATTTACAAACGTTTTGATTCTTGCTAGCCGAATTGAGTTATTTGACATCAGTTGCTGCTCAAGACAGAAGATTATTCAAGGTTTCGGTAAAGGATGCAAAAAATACCCAAATGGGATGGCAAAAGGGTCATTTTAAAGCTATTTCTGACCCCTGGCTCGCCCAGGCTAGCCTCTGGCTCGCCTGGGCCCCTAAATAGCTTAGGGGTGAAGTAACTAGCTTACCTGGGCGAGCAGGTTTACTTCAAGTTGAAGCAACAGCTCGCCTGGGCGAGCTGCAAGTCAACCAAGTCCCCTCATTTCCTATAAATAGGCGTGAAGAGGGGGGGTGGGCTGAGGAAGGGGGTTCAGCTTTCTAACATTGAAAGGATTTAGTGAAATTTGAAGAAAAGAATGAGAAAGAAAAGAAAAACGATGCCGAGGCACTACCGAATCGCGATCGTAATCGATTTCCACATCGTTCTTCATTCGTCAACCGGTTAGTATTTATTTTAAGTATTTGAATACAATCTATGCACCCTTAGGGGTCCTCTTTGTTGATTCATACATCTTCATCTCATTCTTCTACCATCGTAATCTCTTTTCTTTTGGTAAAGTGAGTTTTGGCCGATCATTTGCGTCACTAATCACCTTTTAATGAGTTTGAAGTTTAATAAGTGAAACCAAGTTAAAATCAACGTATAACCGAGCTTTTGTCCACAAAAGTTGCTTGAATCCATTCAAGGTCCAACGCCTTAATGGTCTCTTTTATTTTTGTTGGTCAAAATGAACCTTTCAAAAGTTTAAAAGCAACTCGACGCACAACTTTCTTACTTTCAAAGAATTACATAGGTCTTAGTTCTTCATCGCACTTGAGGATACGTACGAGCAAGGGTAATGCTCTTGTCGACCCCAAAAAATAAAGAAACATAAAAATGGAAAATAAATAATAATGAAGTCACATTTTTGCACATTCGATTAAAGGCTACCGTCCCTTGTGACGGACGCGCGAGGTGCTAATACCTTCCTCGCGCGTAAACAACTCCTGAACCTTTATTCTTAAAATTCACAGACCCTTTTTTTGGTTTTCTTCAAACATTTTCCTTGAGTAAACATTGTTGGTGACTCCCGTGCATTTTGTTTTTTTTGGAAGATGCACCCTCGAGTCTCACCTTGCCTTCCTGCCGAAAGGTAGGTTATGACATTCGCAAACGTTCAAGATGAGTTAGTGGCTCTGTTGTGAGACTACCAAGACATATTCGCTTGGTCTTACCAAGATATGCCTGGTTTGAGCTCAGAAATTGTACAACACAAGCTACCTTTGAATCTCGAGTGCTCCCCAGTGAAGCAAAAATTGAGGAGAATGAAACCTAAGATGTCTCTAAAGATAAAGGAGGAAGTAAAGAAACAATTTGATGCAAGTTTTTTGGTTGTTGACCAGTACCCGGAATGGGTCGCCAATATCGTACCAGTCCTGAAAGAGGATGGGAAGGTGTGAATGTGCGTGGACTATCGAGATCTAAACTAAGCCAGTCCAAAGGATAAGTTTCCTTTACCGCATATCAACGTTCTCGTGGATAACACGACCAGTTTTTCCCAATTCTCCTTCATGGATGGATTTTCAGGTTATAACCAGATAAAGATAGCACCAGAGGATATGGAAAAGACAACTTTCATTACTCTATGGGGAACCTTCTGCTATAAGGCTATGTCGTTTGGGCTGAAGAATGTTGGGGCAACATACCAGCGGGCCATGGTGGCATTATTCTAGGACATGATGCACAAGGAGATAGAGGTCTACATGGATGACATGATCGTGAAATCAAGAACGGAGGAGGAACACCTTGTCAATTTGCGAAAGTTGTTTAGGCGACTACGTAAATACAGGTTGAGACTGAATCCCGCAAAGTGTATGTTTGAGGTAAAATCCAGAAAGTTGCTCGACTTTATTGATAGCTAGAGAGGAATAGAGGTGGATTCGAACAAGGTGAAAGTGATCCTTGAGATGGCCAAGCCACATACAGAGAAGCAAGTCCAAGGTTTCTTGGGGAGGTTGAACTACATCGTAAGATTCATATCATAGTTAATTGCCACTTGCGAGCCTCTTTTCATATTGTTGTGCAAGAATCAGTTTGTCAAATGGGACAATGATTGTTAAGTAGCATTTGAGAGAATTAAACAGTGTTTAATAAATCCTCATGTGCTCGTGCCACCGGTGCCTGGGAGACCTCTTATTCTGTACATGATAGTGTTAGATAAGTCAATGGGATGTATGTTGGGACAACACTGTGAATCCAGAAAAAGGGAACGAACCATCTATTACTTGAGCAAGAAATCCACAGCATGCGAGATGAACTACTCGTTGCTAGAAAGGACATGTTGTGCCTTGGCATGGGTAGCTCACCGTTTGAGGCAATATATGTTGAGTTACACTACTTGGTTGGTGTCCAAAATGGATCCCGTCAAGTACATCTTCGAAAAGCCCGCTCTTACTAGGAGAATAGCTCGGTGGCAGGTTTTGTTGTTAGAATTCGATATCGTCTATGTCACTCAGAAGGCAATAAAAGTGAGTGCTTTGGCAGATTATCTAGCTCAACAACCCATAAATGATTATCAGCCTATGCATCCAAAATTCCCTGACGAGGATATTATGGCCCTATTTGAGGAGGAGGTTGAAGATGAAGACAGAGATAAGTGGGTTGTGTGGTTTGATGGTGCATCTAATGCACTAGGTCATGGAATTAGGGTAATGTTGGTTTCGCCAGACAAACAATGTTTGCCTTTCACGGCTAGGTTGTGTTTCGACTGTACAAACAATATGGCGGAGTACGAGGCATGCACCCTAGGGATCCAAGCAGTAATTAACTATAGGGTTAAGTTGCTCAAAGTATATAGAGATTCGGTGTTGGTAATTCATCAGTTGAAAGGTGAATGGGAGACCAGAGACCACAAGTTGGTTCCTTACCAGGCTTACATCAAGGGATTGATGGAACTCTTTGGTGATATATTATTCCATCACATACCTATAGAGGAAAACCAGATGGCCAACGCCCTTTCCACTCTATCGTCCATGTTCAAAGTAAGCCCTCACAAAGATTTCCATGCATCGACATCAAATGTCGTGTTGAGCCTGCACACTGTTGTTTGATAGAAGAATAGGAGAATGCTAAACCTTGGTACTTTGATATCAAATGATACATTAAGGACAAGTGTCACAACCTACCTCGCGACGAGACAACGAAAGCATATAAGTAAAAGAAAAGCACGTTCATCTCCTATGGAGAAAACGAGTGGAGTCACCGTTGTTCACTTTCCCATATGGTTCCTTTTACTCCAATTTTTAACAAATATATTCAAGGGAAATGAAATACCGGCAAGCGCACCAGGTCGTCAAGTATTTAAAATTAAAATGGAGTGATCCGTGTATCGAACTCAGGGAACTTGTTTATTAGACAAATTTTTATTCAGAAATAGGGCATTGTGTGAACAAACATTGATACTTGAGAATATAATCAAAAGTAAACTAGATGCTATGTTAAAGAGCAGTAAATGCAAGTAATTAAAAAGTTGACAGCAATAGGTAAAATGTGTTGGGTCTTTCTAACAAATAAGTTGATGCATATGAGGATATTTCTCTAATTAATCATGTTCTTGTGTTCTATGTTGTAGCCTAAAGTACTAAACCTCGATCCCTCGTAAGTTGACTAAAAAAACTATACAATTGAGAAAACTATACATGTTTTGAAAAAGGTTTTTCTATACAAAAGTTAGTCATATAAGACGACTAACAACCACCAATTTTTTTTGAGGAAAATGTTAGAAAACCCAAAAAGAGGTCTGCGAATTTTGAAAATAAGGGTTCGGGAGTTGTTTACACAAGGGGAAGGTATTAGCACCCTACGCGCCCATCACAAGGGATGACAACCTTTAATCGAGTGTGTGTAATGTGGCTTCAGAATTATTTGTTTTTCCCCTTTTATATTTTTATTTTTTTGGGGTCGACAAGGGGGTTTCCCTTGCTCCTACGTATCCTCAAGTGCAATGAGGAATTCAGACTTACGTAGTTCTCTAAGTCTGAGTGTTTATTTGTTAAATTGATTTTATATTTTTGAAAGATTTATTTTAACTACGAACAAAGAGTCATTTAAGGCGTTGGACCTTGAAAAGATGTTTTAAATTTTGAAAAGTGGAGAGAATCGTTAAGGTGTTGGACCTTGAAATGATCTCAAGTGATATTTGATGAAATGAAGTTTAGTTATGAGTTGGTTTTATCTTGGTTTTGTTTATTAACTTTCAATCTCTTTTAAAGACAATTTTATGGCACTAGTGATCGGTTAGGATTAAACTTTGCAAATAAAATGAGATCATCGTTGATAGATGGAGAAGATGAATGTGCATATAATAACAAGGGGGACCCCTAACGGTACATAGATCACATTCAATCCTTAGAAACAAAACTAACCGATGGTCGCACAAAGAACGCAGAACAAGAAAACTATGTAGGGAATGACCACGGTAGCAATTCGGTAGCGCCTCGACTTCGTTTCCTATTCTTTCTTCCTCTTCTCTCTCAATTCTCTCTTATTTGATGGCCTAGGCAAGCCAGATGCTAGCCTGGGTGAGCTAGGGTTCAGAAAAATCCAAAAAAGACCCTTTTGCCCCCTTCCTTGGTATCCTTTTGTACTCTTGATCAAAATACTGAGTGATTCCTTGCTTTGCACTGTAACTAGCACTTAATATTGTAATTCGACTACCGAGAATCAAAATATCAGTGAATGGTAGTCCCCGGATGAAATTAGGGTCTGACAACAAGGAATACCCACCTGAGGCCTCTGACAACGACAAGAGGACATTACGTTGGTTGGCAATCAGTTTCCTCTTGAGTGGGAATGTCTTATATAAAAGAAACCATGATATGGTGTTGCTTTGATCTGTGAATGCAAAAGAGGCCAAACAGATACTATTGGAGGTGCATGAGGGATCCTTTGGTACCCATGCCAATGGACACGCCATGGCCTGAAAGATTCTGAGGGCGAGATATTACTGGCTCACTATGGAGAATGATTGTTGTGTTCATGTGAGGAAATGCCATAAATGCCTGACCTTCGCTGATAATGTTAATGCTCTACCTGTACCGTTGAACATGTTGGCAGCATTGTAGTCATTCTCAATGTGGGGCATAGACGTGATTGGGGCTATCGAACCCAAGGCTTCAAATGGGCATCGCTTCATCTTAGTCGCCATTGATTACTTCACCAAATGGGTGGAAGCAACCTCATACGCTAACGTGACTAGGAATGTGGTGATTAGATTCATTAAGAAGGAAATAATTTGCAGATATGGGTTGTCCAAAAAGATCATCACCGATAATGCCACCAATTTGAACAACAAAATGATGAAAGAAATGTGTGAGGATTTCAAAATCCAACACCATAATTCAACTTCTTATTGACCCAAGATGAATGGGGCAGTTGAGGCCGCCAATAAAAACATCCAGAAGATCATTCAGAAGATGACAGTGTCGTACCAGGATTGGCACAAGATGCTACCCTTTGCATTGCATGGTTATCAGACTTTTATACGCACATCTATTGCGGCAACCCCATTCTCTTTGGTGTATGGGATGGAAGTTGTGCTCCCTTTTGAGGTGGAGATTCCTTTTTTAAGAATTCTAGTGTAGTCAGGATTGGAAGAAGTGAAATGGGCCTAAGCACGTTTTGACCAGTTAAACCTTATTGAGGGAAAGAGGTTGGCTGTCATGAGCCACGAGCGGCTATATCAAAGCTGAATGAAAAGCACTTTTGATAAAAGAGTATGCCCCCGTAAGTTTAGTGAGTGGGACCTTGTTCTGAACAAGTATCGCATGTTCAGAAAGAACACTGTGGGAAATGGGCCCCAAACTATGAAGGACCATTTGTGGTGAAAAAGGCTTTCTCGGGAAGAGCATTGTTGCTCATGGATATGGATGATGAAGAGCTACCTTCCCTTGTGAATTTTGATGTCGTCAAGCAATATTATGCATAATACTTGGGGTAATTCAAGAGCTCAACCAGGGCCTCCCCGAAGACTCGTTAGGATCTTCACGTCTTAGGCTATTGTTGTAACAATAATCGCAACGTTAATGAATATAGATTGATGATTTGTATCTCTCCCTCTAGTGTTGTGTCCTTTCACTTTTTTATTGTCGTTGCACATGAATGTACACTCTCATTTTTGCTCACTCACATGACCAACACTCCGGAGCCAATGGTCGAATCTGCACGATCAAAAGTCACTCGTTTGGCACATTCAATAGGGGTGCTATAAGCATTGAGTAAAATTGAACAAAAAAACAAAAAGAGAAAACACAACACTTGGTTATTTATTGCGTTAAATGAATGTTCAATAATAAACATGCATGCGACTGCATCTTATCATCTCTAAGTGTTTTGTAAAGGGAAAATGAATGAAGACACATTTTAGGTTATGGTCGGCGCCACACCAACTTGGGTAAACCTAGGGGCAAATAGGAAAGGCGATATGAGCATTTCATAGCATTTTAAACATTTTCATGTTAACATCCTCTTTGTCAAGGCATTAGAGCAGGTGCCAATATGTTCTAAGTCCATGATCGGATTTGCTCATGATCGAAGAAAAGAATTAGGAAGGATGAGATGGCAAAGCCTCGACTACAACCACGCGTCCGGCTAAAGACGTTAAAGAAGTGCTCCTAAGAGGCAACCAAGTATCTCTAAATTTTGCTCTTTAATTTTATGTTTTATGTTGTCTGTTGCAAGTTAATGGTGTTCATTTTTCTTTTTTAATTATCTCATGAATTTGCTTAGGATTTATACGTAATTATAAGGCTTATAAGAAAAAATATATATAATAATAATAATAATAAAAAAGTTTAAAAAAAAATAACTCGCTTGGGCGAGGGATCTGCTCGCCTGGGCGAGTTAGCACGGATAGCAGCCTTAAATAAGGGTGTGAAATCTGATTCCACCCCCATTTTCTCCAAATTTCAAAAGCTTAGTCACAAAACCCACAAGGCATCCATTGTGGCAGCAGCTTTGAGCCCTTTTGTGCACATTTGCCTCAAATATTTTGCATTCCTTTCATCTCATCCAAGTAAGGATCATCTTTAGCTCAAAATTTCATTTTCTTCTTGTTATGTTTGATGATTTGTGCTTTCTTTTTAAGTAGAAATGCAATGCGTATGATGGCTGTTTGGTTGTTTTTGTTTGTGTAAAAGTGTGTTGGTTTGAGTTATAGTTGGTCATCCTTGTTGTTTTACCTTTTTGCATTGTTTGATTATGCTCAAATCCTCATTTTTTGCATGCTTAAACGTGTGCACACCAAGTGTTCAGTGAAATGCCACAATGGTTGGACTACATTCTATTCTAGGCTTTGAAGGATTTAACATGTCTAGTCATGTAATTAGGTGTGGTATGAACCCCAAATTGATAGTTTTACATAGAATTATGATCTTTTGTGGAGGAAATTATTTTTATGAGCCTTAGGTTTGAACGCCCCCCGCCCCCGTTTTCTTGTGAAATCGCGTCACTTAGTTGGATTTGGGTTTCATTTGATTTTTGTGTGGAATTTATATTTTTGGTAGTAAACGTGCATAGAGTAGCTTTTAGTCAAAAATAATAATAAATAAAATGAAAAAAAATAAGGGAAAGAGAAGAAAAACAAGATAATGAAATAAAATAAAAAGGTGATGGGAGAATAGAAAAGACCCAATGGCTAACTCGTCTCTGAAAATAGTTTTTGCTAAGATATTGGTGTTTGTTTGGCTTTTGTTTTTTTGTTGTTTCACAAATGGCTCCGAAGAAAATTTCTGCTAAAAGAGCTAGGAAGGCCGCTACAGGGGAAGGGTCCAGTGCAGCTCCACAAGTGGAAATTGAGTTTGATGGATGTCACTTTCGAAGCAAGGAGCATCAATGCTGTTTTGAGGTGATTAAGGATTGGTCTTTTCTCAAAGAAAGACGGGTCCAGATACTAGATGGAGAGTCTGCGGAATTCCATGCCAAAGTTTCCAGGAGGCATTGGACACAGGTGATAGAGCCTATGGCGAAGTATGATCCTGAAGTAGTCATGGAGTTTTACGCAAACGCCTGGCCCACTAAAGAAGGAGTCATGGACAAGCACTCCGGGGTGCGGGGCCAATGGATCCCATATGACATAGATGCTATCAACCAATTCTTAGGGCATCCACTGATCTTAGAAGAGGGACAACGATGCAAATACACTGAGAGAAGAAGCCAATTTTCAGGTTTTGATGAAGAGGCCATAGATCAGCTACTTTGCTCCCCGGGACATGATTTTGCGCGGAGCATAGTAGGGAGGCAGGTGCGGATCATGCACACTAGCATGACCACTCTAACTCAAATCTGCATGACACTTCTACTCAGCAACATCCTTCCTAGTGACCATAACTCTGATCTCACACTACCCAAATGCCAGTTGGTCTACAGCATCATGACCCAGATCAGTGTTCATATGGCGCAGCTTATCTCAGATGCCATCCACCAGTTCGTAGATATTACACCTCCGAGATACCCAGTGGACCCAGAGAAGTCCAACAGGGCACTGGGATTTTCAACATTGATCACAGGTCTCTGCCAATTCTATAGGGTACCGGTCGCGCCGACAAAGCTCATTCAGCCTCCCATTAACAGGTCATTCATTGAAAAATATTGCATGCTAAGGTAGGCACAACAGCAGTAGCCGGCCGTAGACGCACCACCATCACCTCCACATCAATCACCATCTCTAGAGTCCATCTTAGCTCACATGCAAAGGATGGAGCTCCAGATGCACACATACATGCAGCATTTGGCTTATTAGTAGGCAGCAAACCATAGGGGCCATATGTAGTTGAATGACAACTTCTATCAGTAAACATTACACCAGCATCGCTAGGACCCTAACCCTTACCCTGACCTACTCCCGAGCAATTCAGAGCCACTGTCGCATGGCCTGGGGATAGGCCAAATTTTCAGAAGGAGGCAAGTCCTACAGATGCTTAAGGAGCTGCCCAAGGGGATGAAGGTGGATTTAAGGATGATGGAGACATGAGAGATTTGCTTGATTTCTTCATTGGAGGAGGCTGAGTTCCCCGACCACGATCTTCTAAATTTATGAACTTGTCTTTATCTTATTTATTGCTTTGTTATGTTATTTGTTGTGATGATTGTTTGAAAAAGAAAAAAAAACCTTACGCATGGTTTATATTTTTGATTTATTTTTTCGCGTGCTTTGATGTTTGATGGTGTAGTCTTGGATTATAACTTTGTTTGGGATTCCAACCTTTTTCTTAAAACTAACGAGCTTTTGAAAAGAACGACCACCAATACTCTTTGGAAATCTTGTAGATCGAAACACAACAAAAAGGTTTTTTGAAAAAAATGTGTATCTTGAGGATGAAAGTAATGAAGGACTTTCTCGAACACCAAAATGAACTTGGATGTTTTCACATGGACTTGATGAAAGAACAATTATTGAAACACTAATTTTTGGAAACAGGCCCTAAGCTATAGTGACTGTGTGTGACCATAAATTTTATATTGAGTGATCGCATGGATATGTTTTACGATTGGTTTTGCATGAATTTCTAATTGTCATAACATATAATTCATGAAAGTGATATGGGCATTCTTTCTTTCTAAGCCATTGGCCAAACAGCTATCCCAATATACATTATTTTTTCCATTTGCAAGCCCTTTGAGCTAGACACTTGATTTTTATCAGAACACTAACCTAGGATGAAAGTTTCCTACCTTACCTTAGGATAGGAGAGCAGGGGTGTTTTCAAGGGAGATTTCTATCATTTTTGTGGTTAGTCGTGGATTTTGAAGGAAGTTAGATATTTATCAGGAAAGAAAGGAAGAAAGGAAAAAAAAGAAAAAAAATCAAAATGGAAAAGAGCAAAAAAGGAAAATAGAAAAGAAAAACAAGTTCTTTGGAATAAACAAATATCTGAACCATGTACAGAGTTGTTGTAAAGAGTAAAAAGGAAGAAAAATAATAATAACTTGGTCAAGGCATGAAAGGATAGGAAGTGATTGCTCATTTAAGTTACAAGCCAAATCTTTATGTCTGCTCTCCTATTCACACCATAAAAGAAGAAAAGAAGAAAAAAAACCCAGGCAACCAAAGCCAAAATTTCCTACGAGTCCAACCTTAAAAAGACCTATTGATTCGTGATGATTATGCACATTATCTTTGATTTGATGGGAAATGACTTGCAAAATCAATTTATGGCATATCTGTGATTTGGAATTGAGATGAAACACTTGCCTGTGTGAAGTTTTATACACCTTTAAGCATTTTTCCTCTATTTGATTGAATCCAGTGTTTCTTCTAATGCTTCTTTAGAAACGAAATGCAAAATGTCTTAATCTTATTCTTGGTTATGAGAAATTCTATCTTTGTACTTTCATTCCTCGTTTGTTACATTATTTTTGAAAAAATGTGTGTTGTTATGATCGGTTTGGGGGTTTGATTTCTTTACCAAGCGTGTTCGTATTTAGTGAAAGTTTTCAGTGACTTCAATGTCTTCAGCATTTTATATTTACAAGACTTCAATGTCTTTTGTCTTTTACATTTCAAAGACTTCAATGTCTTTAGTCTTTCACATTTACAAGACTTCAATGTCTTCTATCTTTTACATTTCAAAGACTTCAATGTCTTCTGTCTATTACATTTCAAAGACTTCAATGTCTTCTGTCTTTTACATTTACAAGACTTCAATATCTTCAGTCTTTTACATTTACAAGACTTCAATGTCTTTTGTCTTTTACATTTCAAAGACTTCAATGCCTTTTGTCTTTTACTTTTACAAGACTTCGATGTCTCCAATCTTATGTTTTACAAGACTATGTTGTCTTTTACTTGATGCTTTTGATATTTCAATGTCAATGTCCTTTGCTTTTTTTGGTTCCACTTCCACTATTTCCTCTCCCGTCCGGTTTCGAATAGCAAGATCGCTCAAATGAAATTACTGTCCTTATCTTTACTTAACTTTTCATTTTCAATAAAAGATAACTAAAGAGGGGCAACTGTCAAACCCTAATTTCATCCGGGGAATATCATTCGATATGATATTTTGATTCTTGCTAATCAAATTACGATATTTGGCGCCAATTCCAGTGCAAAGCAAGGAATCACTCAATGTTTTGATCAAGAAAACAAAAAGATACCAAGGAAGGGGGCAAAAGGGTCTTTTTTGGGATTTTTCTAGACCCTGGCTCGCCCAGGCTAGCAACTGGCTCGCTTGGGCCATGAAATGGCTTCGTGCCTAAGCAACCAGCTCACCTGGGCGAGCTCATTCCTTCAGGGCTAAGTAACTAGCTCGCCTGGGCGAGCTTCCCCTGCCCCAAAATGGCTTTTTCCTATAAATAGCTATGCTAGGGAGGGGTTTAAGGGTTTAGAAGTTGAAAAAAAGAAAAAGAAAGAGAGAAAGAAGAGGAAGAAGGAAGAAAAGTGAAGCTGAGGCGCTACCGAATTGCGATCATGATCATTCCCTACATTATTCTTTTTTTGATGCAATCCTACCCCACAGGAGCATTGGATAGAAGACTCCAAGAAGATTGGACCAGATAAGCAAGAGAAGGCCCTAGGGTTCTCATGAGCCTTAGGGTAGATTTCGCGCCCATGGGCTAAGTATGAGTCTGCTTATCTTTGTACACATTAGATTAAGGTTTCATTATTTTTGGGCCTTGTACTTAGGGCTCCAAAATATAGGTAAGGTACCCTAGAAATGTAGGATTTTTCAGCCCTTGTATTTTAGGGCACCTAGACTAGTTTTTGTATTAAGGGTAGTTTTGTAATTTCACATGCATTAAGTGAATATTTGATGTGTGTGGTTGGAAATAAATTTAATTGAATTGGGAGAAGCTCAGTCCAATTCAATTTTAGAGGGAGAGGTGAGCATTTGCTTGCTACACCCCATTGCCACATATATAGTCACACTTTGTGCATGTCCTTCATGCTTTACATGCCTCATGACACCTAAGCACACTTAGTGGAGAATCTTGGACTTGATCTTGGATTAGTGGGCTGAACCATAGCTAAAATTCACTAATCATAATTAGTGAAATTTTGGCTCCAAAATTTGGCTCCACAAATTCAAGTGAAATTTGAGTAGAAATTCAAATTTCCCTCCAATTTTGTGACACTTAGGGTATAAATAGAGACCATGTGTGTGCATTTTTTCAACTTTGATCATTTGAGAATTACACTTCAAAGTTCAGACCTCTTTTGAGGCACAAAAATTCGTGCTCCTTCTCTCCCTCTCCCTTCACTCATGTTCTCCTTCCTTCAAGCTCTTATCCATGGCTTCCTATGGTGGTGAGCTTCTTCTTGACTCAACTTCTCCTTGAAGTGGCATCTCCTCTAAAATCTTCTTCTTCTCCATTCCACTACAATTAAAATTCACGAAGCAAAGGACTCCGTTGATGAAGAAGATTCAAGGTCTACAAGCTCCACATGGAGCTACATCACTTGTTTTGTGTCCCTCGTATAACAGTCGATTAGTTTTTCTCAAGGATTTAATGTAATCTATGTACCCTTAGGGGTCCCCTCTGTTTTTATGTGCATATTCATCTTCTCCATTTATCATCAGTGACCTCATTTTTATTTGTAAAGTTTAATCCTAACCGATCACTAGTTCCGTAAAATTGTCTTTAAAGAGGTTAAAAGTTAATAAACAAAACCACAATAAAAACTAACTAATATCTAAACTTCTCTCCATCAAAAATCACTTGGGATCGTTTCAAGGTCCAACGCGTTAATGACCTTCTTGTTTGTAATAAAAATGAATCTTTCAAAAACATAAAACCAACTCAACACACAAACTTTCTCACTTTAAAGAACTACGTAGGTCTGAATTCCTCATCGCACCTGAGGATACGTAGCAGCAAGGGTAGCCCCCTTGTCGACCCAAAAAACTAAAGAAGTATAAAAAGGGAAAAATAAACAACTTTGAGGCCACGTTGTGCACACTCGATTAAAGGCTACCGCCCCTTGTGGCGAGCGCGTGGAGTGCTAATACCTTCCCTATGCGTAAGCAACTCTTAAACCCTTATTTTCAAAATTTGCAGACCTCTTTTTGGTTTTTTCTAACGTTTTCCTTAAATATATGTTGGTGGCGACTCCCAAGCGTTTTCTTTTTTAGTAGACGCGCTTTTTCTTTTTCGCCCGCACGCTCGTCGTAGGGTAGGTTGTGACATGACTTAAATATGTTTTTGGTCCCTGAAATATGTTTTGTTGTGTATGTTGAAGTTGTCATTTTGATTACTAAGGAGGGTGTAAAGTTTTCCACCAAAGGAGACATTATAGTTTGCAGGCAGAACACTTATGTTGACAAGGTGAGATATTGTTTTCCTTCTCATTGCTTTTGTTCGACCTATGATTTTTTAGCTTAATAGTCAATTATTGAATTGCATAGTGGTGGAATTTCTTACATGATTGTAATTTTTGGTTAATGTTGGAGCCTAAAGAGCTACTATCATTGAGATTAATGAGCCATTGTCCAACACAGTTACCATTAGTCTGTCAAATAAGTTGTCGTTGTTGTTGAGTACAAGAGTGTTGAGATGGGTTATGTGTGATTCTATTTGACTTCCAAGATAGAAGAGGATGAAGAAGATACGAAACCTCAAGTTTAATCTTCTTTCAACATAGGATTTTAATGCCTTTTAAACTTGTAGATTTTGTTACACATCTTCTATTGAAGATATTTTAACCTTGTAAGCAACGAATTGACATTTTGTGGATTTCTTAGATGTGTATTGGTTCCCTGCCACCTTATTTTCCCCCAAATTTATTGTTTAGAACAATACAAAATAATTGGTGTGCATTTTTCTTGTTGATGCATTTTTATTTTTGTGAACTGGAACAACTTTATAACAAAATACTGAATGTAAGCAAAAACCTTGAGTTAACCATATAACAATATTGCTTCTACATTTGATGTGGATATTTTCACTTAAAAGATTCATACATTTCTTCTTTGAAAAAAAATAAAGCTAACTTCATATGTTAGTCCTTGAGAGAAGATGGAACTGAATTTTGATCAATCAACAATAGGGTGGAAAAGGAAATGAGAGGTAATAAAGTTGAAAATACCTCAAAGAAAAAAACAATAAAGAATAAAAGTTGAAGAAATCATCCATCTGAGCCAATTTTCAAGTTGAAGTTAGAGTAATCAATGCCCATATACAGAAGGTTTCTTCATAAATGAACAACATGAAGAGAAAAAAAGAAAAACATTGATTAAAAGAAAATAAAACATAGACTTGTCACACACATTCAACGAAAACCCCTCAAAGCTTTTAAGTTGCCATCTACCACAAACAACAATGTGTTATTTTATTTTATTTTTAAAAAATATATTTCATTTAAGCTGTTCTAAAGAAGAACCTAAAAAAATCGAGAACCCCAGAAAAAAATTAAAAACAAGAAGAAGAAGAAGAAGAAGTAAAAGGGTGTTCCCAAAAAATGAAAAAGAGAAGATCTTTTTGTTTTTAGGTTGTGGGAATTGCAGAAGGTGAGGATGAAGAAGGGATATGTGTTGGTGTTGGATTAGGGGTGTGGAGTTGTAGGAAGACCCAAGTTTTTGTGTGTGTCCACAACAACATCATCCTCTGTCCAATCCCATGTTTATGTTTATAATACCAAAAATACACCTAGCTTAGCCGCGATGAGGTTCTGCAACGTGATCGTGGTGACCACGACCATGAATGTGGCAGTGTCGAACAGCAAGGTCGTCGCTTTGTGGGGGCTCATGCCGTTGTTCGATGGCAGAACAGAGAAACAAAGGGAAGGGAGAGAACGCAAAGCCAATGGAAACAAAGTTGAAGGAAAAAGACATCATTTTTTTCTTTTTAATATTTTTTTTCCGCATGTAATCTCAGTCAGACAAAGATTACATATGGCATCACACATGGCATGCCTGTGTGGCCGGTTAACGGTCACGTAGGCAGTTAACAGATCCCGGCTAACAACAGGGACATCAGACAAAATTTTTCAAATATTAGGGGCCTAATCTGAAGGAAAATTTATTTGGGACCAAATACAAAAAACAAGTATTTATCAGGGACCAAAAACATATTTAAGTCTTTTTTAATGTTCGATTGATGTTATTTGAGTAGGAAATTGATATATAAATTATGTAGTTCATTATTTTAATTTGATGAAATAATGGGTATTTACTATTTAGTTTTTGATGTGGATATTGGTAGGATTTTCCTTAATTAAATGATAGGATTTTCTTTATCTTTTAGGAGCAAACATGCTCAATTGATTGAGGGTGAATTTCAATTGAAATTTTTCCAATTTTATGAAATATATTTCTCACGTGGTTCACTTTTAGATTAAATATTTTCATTACTATATTGAGATATGCAAATATTGTGGAAGCAATGACTTCCAAGATTAAGTACTAAAAAATGTTTTTCAAAAAATTGAGTAGAACAAGAATTTTTCACAAAATCTTTTACCAAAGAGTTTTACTCTCTGGTAATCGATTACCAGAATTGTTTTCAAAACTGATTTACAAAGCTGTAATCGATTACCATAATCATGTAATTGATTACCAATGTTCTAAAACGTTAGATTTCAAATTTCAAGAGTCACAACTAGTGATAAAACATTTTCAAATCATTTTAAACTTGTGTAATCGATTACACAATACTTGTAATCGATTACCAGAGTTTCTAAACATTTTGATTTTCAAAATTTAAACATGAAGAGTCACATCTGTTGATGTGTAATCGATTACCAGTGACTGATTTCGAAAAACAAATTTCCAAAAGACACAATTCTTAAAGTGACTTGTTTCTAAAGATTTTTTCAAAAGTCACAACTTTTTAAGTGACTAGTTTTCAAAGGAGTCACAATTTTTAAAAGGTTACTAGTTTTAAAGAAATTGTCAAGAGTCACAAACTTTAACCTGAGTCATCAAATGATTATAAATATGTGACCATGGCATGAATTTCATAATAAGTTTTTTTACAGAAATTTATGATTCATTTCTCAACTTCTTTCTAAGAGTTTTTGTTCAATACTTTCTCTTCCAAGAAAAGTTCATTGTTCAAAAACTTATGCTATTCTTTTTCTTCATTCTCTTCTTCCTTTGCCAAAAGAATAGAAGGACTAATCGCCTGAATTCTTTTGTGTCTCCCTTCTCTCTTTCCAATAGAATTCAAAGGACTAACCACCTGAGAATTCTTTTGATTCTTCCCTTCCCCTTAAAAAAAATATTTCAAAGGACTAACCGCCTGAGATATCTTTTATTTCCCCTTACAAAGATTCAAAGGACTAACCGTCTGAGAATTCTTTGTGGATCAGTTCAAGTCGAGGGTACATCTCTTGTGGATCAGTTCAAGTGGAGGATACATCCACTTGGTTGTTCGAAGAGAACAAGGGAGGGTACATCCCTTGTGGATCTTTGGCTTGTAAAGGATTTTACAAGGTCGAAAGAAATCTCAAGAACCGTTGGTTGCTTGGGGACTGGATGTAGGCACGGGTTGTTGCCGAAACAATAATTCACATATTAATTAAATTAAATTCTATTCATAAATTAAAATGAGAGTTAAAACCTTATGATTTTATTCAAGATATCTAATATAACTATAATAAAAGAGTAGTCCAATGAAAACCCTATTATACCCATGCTTAAATCGTTGACACGTGGCACATTTCTTGGTTTTATGGTCTTTTTGCCCCTCCATTTTTAACTATGTTTCTTCTCTTGGCCTAGGCCACGTGTCTTGCTGTCCAGTGTCGTCTTGTCATTTCAAAGTGGACATGTAGTTTCTTATTGCAGAGCAAACCCTTCTTCTCTCCGCTTTCCCTCTCACTGGCTTTGTCTTTGTCAAGGACATTCAATCCTCTTACTCTCTTTGCCTTTGCGCTCCTCAAAAATAGAGAACCCTACATGTATCAGAGAGAGTGAGAATATGAAATGCATCTCCATCTTGATACTTCTATTCCTCTCCCACTCGCCCCTCACAACCTTCGTAGAAGATGGTAATGTCCCTCTTCTTCAATCTCTGCTCTTTTTGCCTCTCATGTTTTCAAGTTTTCCTCTTTCGTCCAAAAACTAGAAGCTGTGGGTATGTGGTGATTCTCATCCATCTTTTTTTTTCTTTTCATTTTAACTTTTATGATTCTAATGACAAAGTTTCTTGATGTTTTTTCAGGAAGTTTCTTACTTTCTTTCTTTTCTTATCCCGCAACTTCTGAAGGACTACATGTTTGGTAAGGCTTCTTTAGCTTAACTCCTTTTTTTTAATTTTCATTTTTCAAGATATAGTTACCTGTTGGAGTTCATGGCTTGGGATCTCTGGAGTTTGTCTTATGCCCAAGGTTTCTCCTTTTCTTCTCTACTACCATTACTATTACTATTTCTCAAGTCATTATTTTATTAATTTATCATTTAGTGGGTTTAATAAGTTATAGCAGTAATCAACTTTTTTCTTTCTCTCTCTCTCTCTGTCAGAAAAAGTTCTAATCAACTTATTAAATAATTCGTTCAATATATTCTATGCACACATGTTATAATATATTTCTTGATTTTTCTGACATAATCATAGTTACCTTTAGGTTGTTGTGGATCATTTATGTGATTTAGTTTTTGAGTGCTATTATGGAGTTCAGATTATGCATTTTTTTTTATTTAGATGAAGAAATTTGGCTAATTTTTTCCCTTCAATGTTATTATATTCTATGGTATGAAGGTATCTTTGTCTTTGAATCAGTTTCTGGTGGGGTTTGTCTGGGAGAAAGTGTGGCTAAGTAATTTTTTTATATTAATATACATCTCTATGTCGTTTTCTTGCACAATTAGTTCCTTCACCACTGCATCGATATCATTGGTAAGTTTGTTTTCTCATCTTTTTTGTCATTTACATCTTTCTTATTATTATAGGTATTTCATATTTGTTTTTAATTTCCCTCAATTTTCTTTAATGGATTTCTTGATGTTTTTCAAATGTGAAATCAAATAGGTTTCATCCAAAAATTAGAAGCTGGGGGTATGTGGTGATTCTCATCCATTTTTTTTTTCTTTTCATTTTAACTTTTGTGATTCTAATGACAAAGTTTCTTGATGTTTTTTTTTAGGAAGTTTCTTACTTTCTTTCTTTTCTCATCCTGCAACTTCTGAAGGACTACATGTTTGGTAACGCTTCTTTAGCTTAACTCTTTTTTTTTTTAATTTTCATTTTTCAGGATATAGTTACTTGCTGGAGTTCATGGCTTGTGTCACACCCTAATTTCGTCTAGAGACAAATATTTGTCGACATGCGGATTTTTGCAGGTCACGTTGAGTTGCTTAAAGCCAATTGTCGCGCGATCCATAAGATTTCGCGATGTTTTGAAATGAAATAAGCCAAAAACTCAAAATGGGGGTGAACTGATCAATTTATGGGTGTTCTTCAGCCTTGGGCCCATGTAGGCCCATCAGGAAGCTTCTACATGAGGCAACCAGCTCGCCTGGGCGAGCATGTTACTTCAGGCTTAAGCCACCAACTGTAAATAGAGGTCATAAATAGAGGTCATGTGTGTGCATTTATTTAACTTTGATCATTTGAGAATTGCACTTCAAAGTTCAGACCTCATTTGAGGCACAAAATTTCGTGCTCCTTCTCTCCCTCTCCCTCCATTCATCTTCTCCTACCATCAAGCTCTTATCCATGGCTTCCTATGGTGGTGAGCTTCTTCTAGATTCATCTTCTCCTTGAAGTGGCGTCTCCAATCATCTTTCTCCTTCTCCATTCTGCTGCCATTCATCTTTAAGAAGCAAAGCACTCCATTGATCAAGAAGATCCAAGGCCTATAGGCTCAACATGGAGCTACATCATGTGGTATCAAGAGCATCTTCGTCTAGGTGATGTTCTTTTGCTTCCTCTATCTTTTTGTTCGGTCAATTCACTTTAATTCATTGTTATTGATCTTATTCTCCATTTATATCCTCCATTGTATTGTGGTTTGGTGTTGTTTAGAGTAGATTCAAAAAAATAAACTGATTAAATCTTAGATCTACACATAATCATGCATTTCTATGGTTCAAATTTTATAGATCTACTCTTAAATCATGTTTTTGTGTTGATTTTTGGTTCTATCATTTTTCAGTCATAATCTTCTTGTGCTGAACCTTTAGATCTAAATTTTCTTCCAAAATATTGATTAGAAAAAAAAACACAAAAATCTAAGTGTAAATCACTTAATCCATGTTGTCTTAGGGCCATGTTTAGTCATAATAATTGTCACATTATGTTCTAAGTTTGTGTTGAATTTTGATTTTGTTGATTGAATTCTAGATACATTTTTTCATGTATTCTTGTCATTCTTTTCCTATCTTTTGAATTTTGAGTCTAATTCATGCATGTTATTTAGTTCATAACATGTTCTAAATCAATTCCTAGAAGTAGTCTTGTTGTTGAACTTTGTTTTGTTTTCTATGTTTCCTATATGATGCCTATGAAGAAATTCAGTTGTGGTGCTGAGTTGTGGCTGGATTTGTGAATCAAAATAAGTCTCAAGATCTCTTGAATTGTGTTCTTCAAGATAATTGAGCATAAGCAAACACAAATTGTAACTATCCAAGCCTTAAGCAACATAAACACTACTCTAGATTTCTAGGTTGAAATCGCTGGTGCTGGCAACTTGAACATTCGAACTTGTATAAATTATTGGGAATTGATCACTACGAATTTTGAGCTGAACTTTTTACTGATTTTTCTAGACATTAGGGCAAAAATTATAAAAAATGAACCACGCGGTTTGGGTTTAAGGAAAAAATAATAAAAATCACACAAGTTGGCAGAAAAATTAGTGTTCAGGAAAAAAAGTGAAAGGGAAGTGTGCCTGTTGTTTTGGCTTAATATTTGTTCTATAATTGGTTCCTATTTTATACCAATCTTAGTTCTGATATTTCAATTGAAAATTAGTGTGAAAGCAAGTGCTAAAACTAGAGGTTTCTTGAGTCTTTTTTTATAGTTTTTCTACTATACTCTAGAGCCATTCTAGGTTTCTCTTTGAGTCCTAGCTTGCTTTTATGTGCTTTTCATTGCTTTAATTTTTGAATAATCCTTGAAAATTTTTCTTGTTAAAGATCTATTGGTTTAGCTTTCATTTCATTTTTTTGGTCTTTGGTTATTACTTGTCTCTTTGTTTCCTTGTTTGTGAGTTGCCATATAAGGAATTAGAAAGGAGGATTGGTGCCATCCCTTGAAGAAGTCGAGTCAAGAAGCAAGGGGCCAACCACCTTAAGAGCTATTGGACTAAGAAGCATTCCAAATTGAGTGAAACACTAAAGAGAGAATAGCCACCACAATTGAGGACTTTTCATTTCTTTGTAATTTTGTAATTGGCAATTTGCTTTGCTTTCAAATTTTGTAACAAAAAGGCCTTTCATTGAGAATAGCTGGGAAGCTTATCTTGCAAAGATGAAAAAGAGAAAATGAATGATTAGGAAGTACAAGTGGTGAGGATGTCTCCGTCACCTCTAGAAACCTCACAATCACTCAAACTCTCATCCAATACTCTGCAAGATAACTTCCTCTTCAATCTCTGTTGTCCCTCAGGATCTTCACACTAGAAGTTCTCTCTGCCACTCAGCCACTCAGATGAATGCTTCCGAGAACATAGAAAACGCCAAAAATTGAGAACTCCATTCCATTTATGATTTCAGGCTTTAAATAATGTTGCTGATTTTTGGTCGTTAGCTCAGCCACATTCTGGTTCGCTCAGCCGAATTAAGTGACATTTGGCTTAGCGTGCCTTTTCTTCGCTCAGCCTGGAGGTGCAAGCGATGCGCTTAGCGAGTTTGACTCTCGCTCAACACACCTGTACAAGTCATCTTCTTCCAAGTTCTTCTATGCGCTCAACATTTCATGTTGCGCTCAGTGCGGATCATGCGCTCATCCATAGGAGGATGGCTCAGCGAACTGCAAAAATCAAACTTCACCAAACTTGCTTATTTTACCTGAAATTGAAATGGAAAGGTTATTAAATACGCAAAAGTGGGATCTAAGTACTTATTACCTAAATTTACTAAAAGTACTTACAATACTACAAAAAGAACTGTAAATGGAAGGAGTCGAATACAATTTACACAGTTTTTTTACACAAAAGTTTGTCGTATTAACCGACTAACACTAGGGTCTCTCTATTAGAGCTACTCATGAGTTTCAAACCTCACCGGGCATTGCTGGTTAAAATTTTGAATGAATCCCACATGGCCCAAGATATTTCCATGGAAGGCTTCGAAGGCAACGTTAACAATATTACAACTAACAACTACCTCACCTTTGCTGAGGAGGAGATCCCTGTCGAGGGGCGAGGGCACAATAAGGCCCTACACGTGTCTGTCAAGTGTATGGATCACATTGTGGCCAAGGTGCTCGTTGACAATCGCTCATCACTCAATGTAATGCCCAAGAGCATGTTGGGAAAACTACCATTCAACGCCTCTCACCTGAGGCCAAGCTCCATGATAATGTGGGCTTTTGATGGCACCCGCTAAAACATTATAGGGGAGATTGACCTCCCAATCCAAATTGGACCCCACGCATGCCAAGTTACATTCCAACTGATGGATATCAATCCGGCCTATAGCTGTCTGTTGGGCCGGCCATGGATTCACTCGGTTGGGGTGGTCCTTTCGACACTCCATCAAAAGCTGAAGTTCGTGGTGGAGGGGCGCTTGGTCATCGTCTCGGGGGAAGAGGATATTCTAGTAAGTTGCCCTTCTTCTATGCCATATGTTGAAGCTGTGGAAGAATCCTTGGAGATGGCTTTTTAGTCCTTTGAGGTAGTGAGCAGAAGAAGTCATGATAAAACATCTAACAATCCCCAGTGGAGTTGGCATCTGTCGCAACCTACCTTACGATGGGAGTGTGGGCGAAAAGCCAAAGAAGCGTTTTCCAAAAAGGAAAACGCGTAGGAGTCGCCAACAATGTTTATTCGAGGAAAATGTTAGAAAAACCAAAAAGAGGTCTGTGAATTTTGAAAGTAAAGGTTTGGGAGTTGTTTACGCATAGGCAACGCATAGGCAAGGTATTAGCACCCCACGTGCGCATCACAAGGGACGGTAGCCTTTGATCGAGTGTGCGTAACGTGACTTCAAAATTATTTATTTTCCCTTTTTATATTTTTTTATTTTTTTTGGGTCAACAAGGGTGTTGCCCTTGCTCCTATGTATCCTCAGGTGCGACGAGGAATTCAAACCTACGTAATTCTTTAAGTCTAAATGTTTGTGTGTTAAATTGATTTTATGTTTTTTTTAAAGATTTATTTAATTGTGAACAAAGAATCGTTTAAGGCGTTGGACCTCAAAACGATGTTTTAAATTTCGAAAAGCAGAGGGAATCATTAAGGCGTTGGACCTTGAAACGATCTCAAGTGATATTTGTTAAAAAGAAGAGGTTATGAATTGGTTTTATCTTGGTTTTTGTTTATTTTCTTTCAACCTCTTTAAAGACGAGACCACCGATGATAGATGGAGGAAATGAATATGCACAAAACAACAAGGGGGAACTCTATGGGTACATAGATCTCATCCAAATCTTAAAAACAAAACTAACCGATAGTCGCATGAAGAACACCAAACAAAGAACAACATAGAGATTGATCACAGTCGCGCCTCAACTTCATTTCCTCTTCTTTCTTCTTCTTTCTCTCTTCTCTCAATTCCCGCACCTTCTGACCTTGGAACCTCTCCTCAGCCTCCCCTTCATGCCTATTTATAGAAAAACGGGCATTTGGGGCAATGACAGCTCGCCCAGGCGAGATAATGCTTACTCCTAAACTAACTGGCTCGCCCAGGCGAGCTAGTTCCTTCACCCAGAAGTCTTTTGGGGGCCCAGGCAAGCCAGAGGCTAGCCTGGGCGAGCTAGGGTCTAGGAAACTCAATGAAAAGACCCTTTGGCCCCTCATTTTTGGTATCTTTCGCATTCTTGATCAAAACACTGAATGATCATCTGTTTCACACTATAACTAGTGTTTAACATTGTAAGTCAACTAGCAAGGATCAAAAGATCAATGAATGATAGTCCGCAAATGAAATTAGGGTATGACAGGGATGTATTGCATATTGATAATCGTTTTTCAAAAATTTTGACTTCAAGTGAGCATGCGTTGTTTGGATTGATAGTGTGAAAATCTCGTGCGTGAGTGAAGCGGTTAGCTTGCATGATAGGAAATTAGGGATTGATGAACTAATTGCTTTGTAAACCGATGAGATGTGTGAACCTCAACTGTGAGAGAATGGCTGATTCTAAATTACTGATTTATGAGGGATCAGCGACCGTCCACAATGCCCCTTTGTGTAGTTATCAAGTGAAGGTCAGTGTTGAGAAAGTTCAAGATGTTGATGCTCGTGTTCCTATGCCTACTCAAGAGGTTTAGCTAGTAGGGTAGACAATTAACACCTTTCTTATTTGGCCGACACATCTTCTACAACCTTTTTCAGAACAAGTATTTCATTTTGTTGTATTTGTTATTATTAAAAAAGTATTTATTACAAATAAAGTGTTGATTGTCATTTACTTATGTTAATTAATTGTGGATGATAAATAGGGACTTGAGGGACCGCCGAAACCTATAGATAGGTCGGATCTTGATGTCAATCCCCTATACCTGATGACATTGACCATTCCACAACTTTTCCTCAAGCCTTTGCAGGTGTCATGGGATGCAATTGTGTTTGGGGTATATAATGATAACTTCCCCTTGTACATAAAGCATGAAGATCTTTCTAAAATAGCACACGGTTGTCATGGTCTCAGCATCTTTGTTATACAAATGTGGATTCTGTAAGCAACTTTACATTATTGTATATTATCTAACTGGTTGTTTTAAATTCATGAATAATTTACTTTATTTTAACAACAATAGGCATATGACTGAGACAAGTATGTGAGCGGGGAATGCCTCTATGTATGGATTCCTCGAGCCATAGTCCATACACAGATCAGGGCAATTGTAATTTGAATCAAAAGATTATATTAAGAAATGAATGTAAAATTCACATAGAGATGCCTACCAATGAGCCTACTTGAATGGGTAAGTAAAACCAAACAAGTCAATTTAATTATGTATATAATAACTTAATGTTCTTCAATGCAATGCATATTGGCAAATGGTCATTATATATATATTTGTCATGAGTAGTATGGGACAAGGTGAATAGAAAAAACCCATGACCCTTATAGATATTTCCTAAGGTACTTGTTGGTTTTGGGACCAATGTTTTTGCTTTTCTACTTTCACCAGAGGCTATCCTTTGGTGCTTATTGCTTATTACAAGTGTTTACTGCTGGTAAAATATATCTCATTGTACAATGATATTATCCCTTTAGCTTATCAATTATTTTAAACTTTTATTATTTAATTTGTTCACATTATCCTGGAATTATAATAATTATACAATATTTTTTTGCAACCCATTATATTGATTGAATTTGAATCAAGAAATTGATTGCTTTTATGAGAAAGTTTGCTTTGTAGTATAATCTTTTCTCCTTTCCATATCTAATTTGACTCACTTTCACTAATTATACCAATGTGCCATGTTTTGGCTGAACATGTTATGCCATATATAAAGACTATTTCTTGTTACAACAGTAGAGTCTTCAATTCAAATATCTATTTATAATATATAAAAGTTAAGCTCCTTACTCTTACACTGCCACGTCAGGAAAATTGATAATTTACAAGAAGCAGAACATTCTCCTTTTGTGTCTATCACATCTTTTTTTTCTTCTTCCTTCTTCAATGTTACAACTTAACAAAATCCTATACCAAAACATTTCAATTCAATCTTACTGACCTTGAAATGCTTCTCACATTCATGACCCTCATTCTCCAATGTTTTATGTTACATTCTATAACTATTTTCTTTTACATTTTACGTATCATTCAATTTTTTCATAGTAATTTCTAAATTCTAACATATTTCTGCTCTATAAATATTTCATATTAACAAAGTTCATGATCTAAAATTAGTTTTCCAACTAATCTATAAAAAAATATGTTGGTTAAACAAAGTTGAAATTTATTTATTTTTCACATTAGTTTGTGAAAAATATATTTCACATCAACTTTAACTATTGCAAATATGATTTTTATTTACTATCTCCAATATTACATATCACAAAACGCAAATATTTTTACATTAAATTACTTCAAACAAATTTTATATTGATTAAATTTATTTAATTAATATTTTTAATTTCAACCTAATTTGCACTTTTAAATACACTGCAACAGGAAACTCCACTCCATGTAGCGATATGGGAAAATATGATTTCAAAATTCGTTGATATTTTACAAGAGGGGAACTTATACACCATATATAATTTAACAATTGTCTCAGCAAATGATGCATATAAACCTGTCAAAGGAACATTTAAAGGATTATTTTTGCTTACTATTGTTGTCAAGAAAATCAATAGCATATTCATTAGCATTCCTCTACACTATTTTGAGTTTGGTTCAATGGAAACTCTAGCTCAAAGGATGGATGATAGAGAAGTCTTAGCAAGTACAACATTATTTTTTTTCCAAATTTATAACAAATTTATGTCACTCTAACATATCTCATATTTTATTATAGACATTATTGGTACACTTCATGCACTTGGAAATGAAGAAGTACATTATTAATTATAAATTTTGTTTTAATAATTTTGTACAATTCATTAATATCTATATTTCTTTGCACAATAAAATGTAATATAGAATATTATATTTTCTAATATCCCTTTTTTATCAGTTATTTCCAGAAATGGAGTTGTTAAAGTTACTTTGTAGACATAGCCTCAGAATTTGAAAAAGCAATCAACATCCAAGAAGAAGGCTCAAAGATAGTTTCAATCACTTCTATCATGGTTAAGAAATTCATATGTTTGATTACTTTCATACATTTAAAATCCCTAACAAAATTTATATTCTACACTTTATATATCTTAGTGCTCTATCTCTTTTCTTTTCTTTATATATATATATATATATATAGATAGATAGATAGATAGATAGATAGATAGATAGATAATTCAACCAAAAAATATATGGATAACTAAATAAATAGATGGTTAAATTGTACTTAATGTTTACATTGAAAGATTCTCATATGCATTTCACCATGGAAATTGAAATTATTTTTCAAAATTTAACTTTTATATTAAGATATATATATATATATATATATATATATATATATATATATATATATATATTATCTTTAAATAACATTTAAATAAAAATTGATCCATAATTTCCTATCTCTGTATTTTTATATTAGCGTGTTTATTTAATTTGATATTTATTTATTTATTTTAGATGTTTCTTTACTAACTTAAGTATTGTTTTCAATTAAACTTATTTAATAAATAAATATTTTTAATTCAATTAAGTCTACATCATACTTTCTGCTTACAATAATTTTATTATATTTTATCTACTATAGTAATTTTAATTTACTAACAATTATATTTTAATAATTTTTTTAGATGAGTATTCAATCAACTCAACTTCAAGTACAAGGATAATATCAATCTAGACAATCCTAATTTGTTAAAGTTCAAATTGGGTAAAATGAACTTCCTTCTTTTATTTTATTTTATTATACACATTTTGTAACATTCAACAAACAAAATCGTTAGTTTATTCTAATTCTTTGATTAATGTAGCTAAAAAATTATAATTTCACTTTAAATAACTACTTTGTAGAAAAAATGGAGCAACATCAAATAAAAGAACTATCTTCCCCAAATTCTGCCAACATTGATCTTGACAAGAAAATGTCAAAAAATAGAAGATCTTTACAAGATGTAATGTCCATGAGATGAGTATCATAATCACATGTATGCTAACCTATCACGAACTTCATGTTCATAATATTCAATAATACTTTATTTTTTCTTAGTTTTAACATATATAAAATAACAAGATAATGTGTTCACAATTCATGCACTAATCAATGAGATTGATGGTTTGGTTGGAATTTTGAATTATGTTGCATGTGAGAGATGTTAAAAGAAACCTACAAAAGAGGGAAATCAATACACTTGCAAAGAATGCAGACAGTCATCCAAGTACCCAACAAGGTTTAATGTTTTGTATATAATGAATTATTTTTTATAACATAATTAAATAAATATTAAAAACTTTAAAATCTTGTTTGGTTCAAGATAAAATTGAAAGTATATGATGACACTAGTGTAGCAACATTCACAATTTTCAATTGAGATGTGTAACAAATTCTAAACACAAAAACATTTGAACTCCTTCATACCCAAAATGAAAATAAGGCTGACATACCCCAAGATTAAATACCTTTTATAAATGCACTTTCATCCACTAGTTAATATTTAAATGAAAAAAGGAGCTCACTTCACCACAACAAATATATCATTGGATGAGTCAGGTGAAGAACTAATTATAAGTTAAAGCCTAAAGCTACAAGCATCCAATAAGTTAAAAGGTGCATCTTCATCATCTAATGAAGAAGTTTATCAAATCTCACAAAGTCCATTAGGAAAGAAGGCAAATAAACAAATTGTCAGAAGTCAAAGTCCAAAGCTTCAACTACTCAAGAAATTAAAAGATGCATATTCATCATCAAAAGAAGAAGAAAATATATTAAAGAAAAGTGTGAAAAAAAAATTTGTCATAAGTAAAAGCTCAAAGCTACAAGTAGCCAATAAGTCAAAAGACGCATCTTCATCATCAAATGAAGTTTATTCAATCTTCGAAAGTCCATTAAGGAGAAAGGCGAATAAACAAGTTGGTTTGGCATCCTCTGATGAAGAGTTAATCTTACTTTTAAGTTTAAAAAGGAGCACACCAAATAAAACAAAATTCAACAACAAGTCATCGACAAAAGGAAATAAATACAAAAGGTCTATATAAATAAATAATTTTCGGTGTTTTATTTGCATCATTTTTATGTTTTTTACCATTATGGTTGATTATTTTTTCTTTCATTAAATATATTTCTTTGACTACTGTTCGCTTCTGGCAAGTGCACCAGATCGAAAAAGTAGTATAAAATGGTAAGAACCGAGTATCGAACTCTCGGGAACTTGTGTTACTTGATAAAGATATTTTAGTGAATAGGTGTCTAGTGTAAAAAGAGATGTGTTTACTATGAACAGGTGTGTAAACTCACTATTAAAAGGGAAAATCACATGAGTAATGATGCTTAAAGACAAGTAGACGACACGTTGATCTTCCTATTAGGTGCCTGATGTTAGAAGGATATTCTCTACTTAATAGTGCTCATGCGTTCTATGGTGTCTCCTGAAATGCTATACCCCGATTCCTCATGATAGTCTAGCCTAATCCTGATCAAGCATCGTCCGCAGATTCCTCTTGTTGGACTAAACTCAGCCAGGACCGCATTAAGACAAACATACAACAATTAGGTTACCGTACCCCAATTCCTCGTGTAAATACGACAAACTAGCCCCGTCCTATCAAGTTCTAAGAATCAGATCAGTTTCCACTGTTCAATTATCCTAAAAACACATGCATCTACATGATCAAGGCAAAAGCATGGTAGAATGAAGTTCTGATACCACAGTGAACACAAAAAACATCATTAAATAAATAAAAAGATATTTGCATCAAGTACCTACAAGGAAGATCCAACAGAGGATTTAGCTTTCCATAACTGGGAAGCTTCCTTTACAACAAAGAGAAGAGAAAGATGAAAGATTGTAGAAATACAAGTAGTGGGGATGTCTCCTCCACCTCTAGGACCTCACAATCACTCACAAACTCATCTCAAGCTCTCAGGACGGTTTCCTCTCAAGCTCTGGTCTCTGTAGATCTTCACACAACAAAATCTCTCAAACTCTCTGGAACTTGGACCTTTCTCTCTCTAGAACTCTCTAGACATGCAGAAGCTTCAAGAAAAGGCCAAACTCTTCTTGAAAATCTGATTTCAGGCTTAAATAGGTGGCTTTGTTCGTGCTCGTGCGCTTAGCGCACTTCTGAACCGCTTAGTGCGCATTTGAGAATTTTGGCTTAGTGCAGCTTTTCTCGCTCAGCGGATGGACCAAAGCGGTGTGCTTAGCAGGATGGCCCTTCACTCAGCGAACAAGCACAGCTCATCCTTCTTCCAGATTCTTCCTCACGCTTAGCCGAGGATTGTTGCGCTCAGCGGATAGCTCGCTAAGCCAATCTGTTGGCTTAGCGAGAGGGTGAAAATCAACACTTCAAAACTTGCCTAATTATCCTGAAATTGAGAGAAAATGATTATTAAACACACAAAATGGAAGTATTACGTATTTATTACCTATCTTTAACAAAAGGTAATTACAACATTACAAAGTAACCATGAATTGAAGGAGTTTGATGTGGAAGCAATGTCTTCCAAGGTTATTTTGATGATGCCAAAGAATCAAGAGTTAAGAAAATTCTAAAGATTCAAGAATCAAGTTTCAAGATTCAAGATTCAAGAATAATCAAGATCAAGATTCAAGAATCAAGAGAAGACTCAATCAAGATAAGTACTAAAAAAGTTTTTCAAAACATTGAGTAGCACAAGAAGTTTTCACAAAATCATTACCAAAGAGTTTTACTCTCTAGTAATCGATTACTAGAAAGTAGTAATCGATTACCAGTGTTTTAAAATGTTAAGATTTAAAATTTCAAGAGTTACAAATTATGTTTAAATAGTTTTAAAGTATTTTAAACTTGTGCAATCGATTACACAATACTTGTAATCAATTACCAGAGCTTTTAAACGTTTTAATTTTCAAAATTCAAAATGAAGAGTCACATCTGATGATGTGTAATCGATTACACCTTAATTGTAATTGATCACCAGTGACTGATTTCAAAAAATACATTTCCAAAAGTCACAATTCTTCAAGTGACTTGTTTCTGATGATTTTTTCAAAAGTCACAACTTTTTTAAGTGACTAGTTTTAAAGAAATTTCCAAGAGTCATAAGCTTTGACTTGAGTCATCAAGAGATTATAAATATGTGACCATGGCATGAGTTTCAATAATTATCAATCATCTTTGAATCATCTATCTTTCAATCTTTTTTCAACATCATCTCTCAAATATCTTTCAATCAATCTTTCAATATCTTTCTACAGAATTTTCTGATTCATTTCTCTTCATCTTTCTAAAAGTTTTTGATCAACACTTTCTCTTCCAAGAAAAGTTCTTTGTTAAAAAACTTGTGCTATTCATATTTTTCATTCTCTTCTCCCTTTGCCAAAAGAACGAAGGACTAACCACTTGAATTCTTTTGTGTCTCTCTTATCCCTTACAAAAGATTCAAAGGACTAACCGCCTGAGAATTCTTTTGATTCTTCCCTTTCCCTTAAACAAAAGATTTCAAAGGACTAACCGCCTGAGATATCTTTTGTTTCCCCTTACAAAGATTCAAAGGACTAACCGCCTGAGAATTCTTTGTCCCAACACATTGGAGGGTACATCCTTTGTGGTACAAGTAGAGGGCACATCTACTTGGGGATTATTATACTGAGAACAAGAGAGGGTACATCTCTTGTGGATCAGTTCAAGTGGAGGGTACATCCACTTGGTTATTCAAAGAGAACAAGGGAGGGCACATCCCTTGTGGATCTTTGGCTTGTAGAGGATTTTACAAGGTTGAAAGAAATCTCAAGAACCGCAGGTTGCTTGGGGACTGGATGTAGGCACGGTTTATGGTCGAACCAGTATAAATCTTGTGTTTGTCTTCTTCTTCCCTACACTCTTTAATTTTCGATGTGTACTTTTAATTATCGCTTTTACTTTTGGTTAAGTTTCTATTTCTGTTCTTTACTTTGTTAACTTTGTAGTAAAAGCCTAATTGAATCTAGTAACATTAAGAAGGATAATTTTTTAATTAGTCAAGACACATTAATAATTAATTCAACCCCCCTTCTTAATTATTCCGAGGCCACTTGATCCAACATTTGATACAATTTACATAAGTTTTATACACAAAATTTAGTCGTATTCACCGACTAACAACTCCCCCAAATTTACAGTTTTGCTTGTCCTCAAGCAAATAAAGAACAGTTCACTGGTCCCCAAGTGACAATAACATGCAGTGACTATGTACAAAGGTGTATGCAACAAAAGTTATTGATTGCATGATAAGAGAATGAAGCAAAATGTCCTCATCACTTGTCTTTTACAAGGCATGCAGTTATCCAAAGAGAAGAATAAAATGTAACCTGAACAATTAGATGAAGTTAGGCATAAGACAGATATAAAGGAAAGTAGCTTAAACCACAGTCTCACGGCCACTATTTCACTCATGCAATGGTGTTTAAGTTATTCATTAATAACAACTAGCAAGAGGTCCAATCTTTGCACTTCATCTCATGCCATAAAGTAAAAAAATGTATAAACAAAATCAGAAAGACTTTCCCAGGCTTGTAGTGAGGCTTGGCTACAAAAATTCATTGGTTTTTCTAGGATTCAAAGGCTTAGATTCTAAGAGAGCACAAATCCTAGACTTATCCAAGTAATCTTTTTAATACAATTAGCTTGCTCACTTTTACTTGCTTTTGAACTTATTACATCAGCACACATTTCTTTGATTGCTTTCTTTTTCTTTCTTCTTCCCTTTTTTTTAACACACAACTTATTTGTTGTGCGTGTTGATGCTTTATCTCTTTCTTTGCATCCCAATTAGTTCCACTCCCCTAAATTTGGGGTAAATTTGCCTTGAACCATATGCTCTCCTAGAATCTAAACAAGGTATTTGGAGATAATCATTCAGGTTCAGGGTTCAATTATTGACCAATCATTCAACTCACAAATGGTGCAAATGATACAATTATAATTCAAGGTAAGCTTTTTGGTCTAAAGGCTTGTATATGCACAATCATGGCCTTCATCGTGTCCTCATTTATAGATTTCATTATAAAATTCAGAGATTGATGCAAAGATTATTACTCATAGCTAGTCGTTCACTCACAGTTTAAGTTCACACTCTCACTAGTTTTGGTTCAAGCTTTTCTTTCACAATCAATCTGTCTACTGACTAACAATTCTAATTGCAAGTTCTCATTCTTGTTCTTTCTTTGTCTAACATACACACTTGCTCAAACTCATGAAAAGAAACATAAACTCCATCACAATCATGCATTCAATTCAAAACCAAATCATACACCAATTTTCACAAAAAGATAAAAGTGTTTTACTGCCATATCATCAAAATCAAGTCAAATTGTTCCATATTCTTCAGAATGAGCAAACCAACTACCCATAAATAAAACTAGCAGTGTATATAAACTAACCATAATCATAATAATAATAATCCAAAAAGAAAAAAGCATCATCAGGAATTTAGAATTCCTGTGACTGGTCCTGGGTATCGTGTGTCTGAACATCCTTCTCATTTGTCAGATGAAGTACAGGAGTAGCTGGAGGAGAAGTGTCCATAGCCAGGTCTGGTGTGGTCGGGTCCTCTGGTGTCTGTACAATAGGAGTGGAGGGGTCTGTTGTACACTGAGGTGAGGGTAGGTCCACCACTGGTGCAGGAGGCTCTGAAGTGGCCTCGAGAGATCTCTCAGGAGTGGCAGTAGCTACCTGTCTCACCTGCCTCCTCCCCTATAACAAATGGCTCTGGGATGGTGGCCTCAGATGACTCATCCTCCACATGCTGTGGTACCTGGGCTGTGGGACCTTCATCTTCCTTGTGAAGAGAAGGTTGGGTCCTGGGCCAGGCTACCATCTCCCTGAACTGCTCAACTGAAGGAATAGATCCTGGAGGCGCCACCACCTATAAACTTTGTAATAAAGTGATTTGTCCCTGATGAATGCTCTGAAGCATGGCTTCAAAGCGCTGAGAATCTGTCTGAGTTGGGACAGAAGAAGCTGCTGAAGTGGATGCTAGAGTAGGAATTACAGAAGTGGAAGGAAGCTCAACTGGCCTCGCCCTCGCCCTCCTAGCCCCTCGGATAGAAACTGTTAGATCCTCAGGATTCCAATAGTTCTTCCTGATGTAGGCCCAGTTAATGACCGGGCTCAGGCGCTCAAAAGTAAGGCTGTTAGAGACAACCCCTCTGGCTCTACATAGTGCAGTGATCAGAGCAGGAAACCCAATTCTAGAAATGTTAGATTGGGCTATAGAAGTCATCTGGCCAGAAATAAGAGCTCATATGTTCATGACCATGCGAGAGACTAGGCCAAAGATCAGCCTAGCTTTGTCCACTGTCAGATCGGAGGTATGTGATGTGGGGGCCAGGTTGGAGTATGAGAGAACACTCCACACCCTAGTTAGAGTAGTCAAATCCTTCTTGAGAATCTTCCCAGGATGGCCCTCAGTGTTCAAGATGAACCCTCGGCCTGGCATGCATAAGGCAGCCTTAATCTCTATGTAATATGTGGGCAACCTGTATTATCTGGAGTGTGTGGGTAATGTCTCACCCTCTGCCAATACCACAGGTGTCTCTAGGAATGTGTTGAGACTGTCAGCATCAATCTTCACTAAATGGCCTCTGACTCTGGATTGCTTTGGTGAAGGGCCCTCAGAGCTGTATAAGTTTGCATAGAACTCCTTCACCAAAGCCAAGTCTATGCTCCCATCAACCAAATTGGTGAGGCGTTTATGGAAATTACGCCTCTCCAATTCAGTCTTAAAATCATCTAGCTCAGTGTGATAGAGCTCTACCTTCCTCTCAGGCAAGATGTTTCTCCCCAAGACATTATCTGTGTACCGGTTCCCAGCATCTAAAGAGGAAAATCTCCTTGTATCATATTGTGTTGTGGATCTTGAACCAATACTTTTGCGTTTCCTCGAAGCCATCTACAAATAAAGGAACCAAACAGTTAAACGGGACACAAGTTGTTCAAATTCAAAAACTGAAAAATAAAACTGAAAAAGGCACTGGCGGCTTACTGAAACATGGTCCGCTTAGCTGGCCGTCACAAAAAAACACACTATTGCTTAGCAACATGTGGGGCCGCTTAGCGGAAGTTGCAGAACTTTAGCTTTTGCATAATTGGCTTAGCTTGCAAGTGCCTGCTAAGCCTAAGGTCTGCCACAAGGATTTGTGCTAAGCTCCTCAAAGGTTGCGCTTAGCAACACCATACAGTTCAAAAAAATACACAAAGTATGGGAGCTTAACGAGCGAGGCTCGCTTAGCTCAATGGATGCCGTGACAAAATGCGCTTGGCTCAGGAAAGCTCGGCTTAGCGTGCGTCTATCAACAAAAAATATGATTAAGTTACATGGGCTTAGCGATTCAGCCTCGCTTAGTCATAGGCATCTCAGCAAGAGGATGAGTGTTCATCCTCCAAAGATGAAATCACTTAGCGTGGTAGGCGCGCATAGTGAGTTCTTCAGAGAACGCCTATATTCAATGAGTACTGATGAACTCGCTTAGCGTAGCATGCTCGCTTAGCAAGTTTATCGCTTTTTCCAATAAATGCAGTTCGTTTTCTTGCACTTTTCAAGCCTCTAAAAGGCATATCAGACATGCAATGTTCCCAAAATAATCAATACAGTACAAACGAATATAAAGTCCTAATCTTAAACTATTTCTAAAAAAGCATTAAAACCCTAAAAGTCTAAAGCTAAATGTAAGGTTTTCTACCCTAAAGTTCAGACAAGTAAAAGAGAAAAGGAAGTAAGGAACTTACTTGTATTGTTGATGCTTTGTGATTGGAAGTAGACAATGAAAAAAGAAAGCACAGATGCAAAAAGCGCAAATTTTTGGAGAGAGAGAATGCAGGGAAGAAGTTTGCGAAATCTGGCAATTGTGAGTGTAACTGGCGTTACACTCACTTAAGCAGTTTTCGACCTTCTCGCTTAGCACACTGTTGCGCTATGCGAGCTAGAGAGACGTTTGGTTTCTCAATGAGGCTCGCTTAGCTAATCTGTGCACTTAGCCGACGTTTGAAATTCAAAATCAGTTTTTTTTTTTCTTTTTTTGAACACAGAGGGTTTGGCTTAGCACTCGAATAAGACCGCTTAGCAAGTTATGCAGATCAAAAAACCTACAACTCCACTAAGTCAGGCTCTGGGCTGGCTTAGCTAAAATGATGCATCTTAAGTACATAGGAGAGAGCGCTTAGCGAATAAGGAATCGCTTAGTGCTTACATTGCCGCAAGGAATTCAGCTTAGCCGCCATGACTGGTGCTTAGATCCATGAACCCTAATTCTGGCCACAAGGAAATGAGCTTGGCAGCAACGAGTCGCGCTTAGCCAAACAATACACTACGCTTAGTGGTTAGGCCGTCGCTTAGCCGAATTCAGATCGAATTGAAATTGCCTTAGCTTAGCCTTGGGCAGCTTAGCGGACCAAATCAGCCTCAGATCCAAGGGTTGGGCGCTAAGCGCTTTAGACTCTCGGCTTAGCGCGTGACCATAGATGCGCTTAGCGCGAGGCTTGCACTTAGCGAAATGACAGTTTTTCAGAAAATATTTTCTAAGTTATTTTTTAATCCTTTTTTTTCAAGAAATTGAAACCCTTATATCCAACATTCAACGATAAGTTGATATACTCCAATATACAGATTATAAAGCAAGTTCCACATGATATATGCATGAAAAACAAAGATAACAGAAATTAAAACTGGGTTGCCTCCCAGGAAGCGCTTCTTTAACGTCATTAGCTTGACGCATTTACCTCAATGGGTGATCAAATAAACAGTGTTATGTGCCCTTGTAAATTCTTCACCATGGTACAGTTTTAACCTCTGGCCATTTACTACCCATGTTCTGTCAGGATTATGAGATTGTGGGTCATATAGCTCTATTGCACCATAAGATCGAACTTTCTTGATAAGAAAGGATCCAAACAATTTGGACTTTAGCTTACTAGGAAATAATTTCAATCTTGAATTAAAAAGTAGTACCTGTTCTCCCGGTTTGAAGTCTTTCTTCAACAGTTTTTTGTCATGGTAAGTCTTGACTATCTGGAATATGTGGGTAAAGTCTCACCCTCTACCAATACCACATGTGTCTCTGGGAATGTGTTGAGACTGTCAGCATCAATCTTCACTAAATGGCCTCTGACTCTAGTTTAAAAAGTAGTACATGTTGTCCCGGTTTGAAATCTTTCTTCAACTGTTTTTTGTCATGGTAAGTCTTAACGTTTTCTTTGTAAAGTCTTGAAGATTCATAAGTTGTTAATCGCATTTCTTCTAGCTTCAACAATTGGATCTTTCTGTGCTCCCTGGATGCCTTCTCATCAAAGTTCAGAAATTTCAGAGCCCAATATGCGTTGTGTTCCATTTCGACTGGTAAATGACATGATTTTTCATACACCAGTTGAAAAGGAGACAGACCAATTGGAGTTTTGTATGCAGTTCTGTAAGCCCACAGTGCATCTTCTAATTTGGTTGACTAATCTTTTCTGGTTGACGCCACTATTTTTTCTAGTATTTTTTTAATTCTTTGTTGGATACTTCGACTTACCCATTAGTTTGAGGATGGTAGGGAGACGCCACTTTATGATTCACATGGTATTGACTCAACACCTTTTGAAGTTGAGTATTACAGAAATGCGAACCACCATCACTGATCAAGATTCGAGGTACCCCAAATCGAGCAAAAATATTCTTCTTGATAAATTTCACCACAGTCTTCGCATCATTCCTTGAAGTGGCCATAGCTTCCACCCATTTAGACACATAATCAACAGCTACCAAAATATATTCATTTCCTACAGATGAAGGAAATGGACCCATGAAGTCAATACCCCTACAATCAAAAACTTCAACTTCCATAATGTTTTGCAGAGGCATCTCATTCCTTCGGGAAATCCCCCCCATTCTCTGACATTGGTCACACTTTAAGACATGGTGATGTGCGTCTTTAAAAAGTGTTGGCCAGAAAAATCCTGACTAAAAAACCTTAGTTGTTGTTTTGTCTCCGCCATATGGTGAATTATGACAATGCCACAATATGCCTTTGGCCTCCTCACTTCCCACACATCTTCGAAGGAGATTATCCGCACCTACTTTGAACAAGTGTGGATCATCCCAAACGTAATGCCGGGCATCATAGAAGAATCTCTTTCTCTGCTGCCAATTGAGATCTTTCGGTATGACACCTGCTGCCTTGAAATTATCTATATCAGTGAACCAGGGTCTCCCTACAATCAAAAACAAAGATTCATCAGGAAATTTATGATGCAATCCTTCTCCATAAGGGCATTGGGTAGAAGACTCCAAGTAGATTGGGCTAGAGATCCAAGGGAAGACCCTAGGGTTCTCATGAGCCTTAGGGTAGATTTCGAGCCCATGGGCTAAGTATGAGCCCGCTTATCTTTGTAAATATTATAATAGGTTTTTCCTTCGTCTGGGCCTTGTATTATGGCCATTCTAGTAGTATAGGGTTTTAGCCTTGTATTTCGGGGCATTTTGAGTAGTCTTTGTAGTAAGGACTTTTTTTTTTGTATTTTCATGTTTTTTGTCATGGGGGTGAGCTTAGCTATTATAGGGTGTGTATAGCTAAACTCTAGCTTCTCATCTCAAGGAGGTGAGCTTAGCTATTAGAGAGGTATGTGTAGCTAAGCTCTAGCTTCTCTAGGAATTTTCTTAAGGAAGTTTCTCAAGGAGGTGAGCTTAGTTATGAGAGGGGTGTGTGTAGCTAAGCTCTAGCTTCTCAAGGAAGTTTTCTCAAAGAAGCTTCTCAAGGAAGTTTTCTCAAGAAAGCTTCTCAAGGAAGCTACCTAGTCTATAAATAGAAGCATGTGTAACACTTGTTGTAACTTTGATGAATGAGAGTCTTGTGAGACATACTTCAAAGTTCCACTTCTCTACCTCTTTTATTCCTTCAATTTCATGCTCCCCCCTCTCTCTTTCTCTCCCTCTTTCTTTTCCTCCATTGAAGCATCCTCTCCAAGCTTCTTATCCAAGGCTCATCTTGGTGGTGAAGCTCCTTCTTCCATGGCTTATTCCCTAGTGGATGGCACCTCCTCTCACCTCTTCTCCTTTGTCTTCCGCTGCATCTCCATGGTGGAAAATCACCATTAAAGGACCTCATTGAAGCTCAAAGATCCAGCCTCCATAGAAGCCCCACAAGCAAGCTTCCATCAATTTATCTCTTATTTCAGCCTCTTTTGAAGTGACATCTTCATTCACCAATCTGGATAGGTGGTCCGCTACCACAATTTCAGAACCTTTCTTGTCCTTGATGACTAAATCAAATTCTTGAAGCAGCAGTATCCATCTGATCAATCGTGGCTTGGAATCAACTTTGCATAACAAATATTTTATTGCTGCGTGATCAGTGTAAATCACTATCTTTGATCCCACCAGATAAGATCAAAATTTCTCAAGTGCAAACACAATTGTCAGTAATTCTTTCTCAATGGTGGCATAGTTAATCTGAGCATCATTCAAAACTCTGCTAGCGTAATAGATGGTATGAAACATTCTGCTCTTCTGCTGCCCCAGCACAGCACCTACTGCATAATCAGTTGCATCACACATCAATTCAAACTCTTGTCCCTAGTCTGGTGCTGTAATCACAAGAGCAGAAACCAGTTTGGCTTTGAGAGTGTTAAAGGCTTCTAAACATTCTTCTTTGAATACAAACACAACCTCCTTGTTCAACAGATTGCTTAGGGGTTTAGCAATTTTGGAGAAGTCTTTAATGTATCACCGATAAAATCCAGCATGACCCAAAAAACTACGTATGCCTTTTACATTAGTTGGGGGTGGAAGTTTATCAATAACATCTAATTTTTCTTTATCCACCTCAATTCCTCTTTTAGAGATCTTGTGTCCCAGCACAATACCTTCTTGAACCATAAAGTGACATTTTTTCCAATTAAGCACCAAATTAGATTCTTCACAGCACTGTAACACTTTCTCTAAATTTGCTAAGCAATTTCCAAAACATGCACCAAAGACCGAAAATTCATCCATAAAGACTTCGATACATTTCTCTACCATGTCATAAAAAATTGCCATCATACATCTCTGGAAAGTAGCAGGGGCATTACATAAACCGAACGGCATGTGGCGATAAGCAAAAACACCGAAAGGACATGTAAAAGCTATTTTTTCTTAATCCTGAGGATCTACTGCAATCTGATTGTAACCCGAGTATCCATCCAAGAAACAGTAGAAGGATTGCCTTGAAAGTCTCTCAAGCATTTGATCCATGAAGAAAAGATGTCACGTCATTTGATGATAACAAAACGAGTAAATAGGCAATTTAATCCCTGACTTTGTAATGTAAGCTCCATTGGAGCTTGTAGGCCTAGGATCTTCTTCATCAATGGATTCCTTTGCTTCTTGGAAGATAAATGGCAGCATAATGGAGAAGGAAGAGATAGAGGAGACGCCACTTCAAGGAGAAGATGAGTCTAGAAGAAGCTCACCACCATAGGAGGCCATGGATAAGAGCTTGGAGGAAGAAGGAGATGAATGAAGGGAGAGGGAGAGAAGAGCACGAAATTTTGTGCTCCAAATGAGCTTTGAAATTTGAAGTTTAATATTCAAATGATCAAAGTTCAAAAAAATGCACACATATGACCTCTATTTATAGCCTAAGTGTCACACAAAATTGGAGGGAAATTTGAATTTCAATTCAAATTTCACTTGAATTTGAAATTGAATTTGTGGAGCCAAACTTTGGAGCCAAAATTTCACTAATTATGATTAGTGAATTTTAGTTATGGCTCAGCCCACTAATCCAAGATCAATTCCAAGATTCTCCACTAAGTGTGCTTAGGTGTCATGAGGCATGTAAAGCATGAAGGACATGCACAAAGTGTGACTATATGATGTGGCAATGGGGTGTAGTAAGCAAATGCTCACCTCCCCCTCTAAAATTTAATTTGATTGGGCTTCTACCAATTCAATTAAATTTATTTCCCAACACACATCAAATATTCACTTAGTGCATGTGAAATTACAAAACTACCCCTAATACAAAAACTAGTCTAGGTGCCCTAAAATACAAGGGCTGAAAAATCCTATATTTCTAGGGTACCCTACCTACATTATGGAGCCCTAAATACAAGGCCCAAAAATAATGAAACCTTAATCTAATATTTACAAAGATAAGTGGGCTCGTACTTAGCCCATGGGCCCGAAATCTACCCTAAGGCTCATGAGAATCCTAGGGCCTTCTCTTGCATCTTTGACCCAATCTTCTTGGAGTCTTCTATCCAATGCCCTTGGGGGGTAGGATTCCATCATTCCCTCCCCCTTGAAAATAAGTCTTAAGCTCTCTTGAATTGTTTTATTCAAGATAATTGATCATAAGCAAACACAAATTGTAACTATCCAAGCCTTAAGCAACATAAACACTACTCTTGATTTCTAGGTTGAAATCGCTGGTGTTGGCAGCTTGAACATACGAACTTGTATAAATTACTGGGAATTGGTAACTATGTTTTTCAAGCTAAAAGTTTTACTGAATTTCTTAGACATCTAGACCAAAATTATAAAAAAAGAACCAAGCAATTTGGATTAAAGGAAAAAATAAGAAAAATCGCACAAGTTGGCAGAAAAATCAGTGTCCAGGAAAAAAAAGTGAAAGGAAAGTGTGCTTGTTGTTTTGGCTCAAAATTTGTTTTATAATTGGTGCCTATTTTATACCAATCCTAGTTATGAAATTTCAATTGAAAATTATTGTGAAAACAAGTGCCAAAACTAGAGGTTTCTTGAGTCTTTTTTTTATAGTTTTTATACTCTACTCTAGAGCCATTCTAGGTTTCTCTTTGAGTCCTAGCTTGCTTTTTTGTGCTTTTCATTGCTTTAAATGTTGAATAATCTTTGGAAATTTGTCTTGTTAAAACTTTATTGGTTTAGCTTTCATTTCATTTTTTTTTTCTTTGGTTATTGCTTGTCTCTTTGTTTCCTTGCTTGTGAGTTGCCATATAGGGAATTGGAAAGGAGTATTGGTGCCATATCTTGAAGAATTTGAGTAAAGAAGCAAGGGGCCAACCACCTTAAGAGCTATTGGAATAAGAAACACTCCAAATTGAGTGAAACACTAAAGAGAGAATAGCCACCACAATTGAGGACTTTTTTTTTCTTTGTAATTTTGTAATTGGCAATTTGCTTTGCTTTCAAATTTTGTAACAAAAAGGCCTTTCATTGGAAGTAAGTTGGGAGCCTCCAATAGATCACCCTACTTCCATTTGTGTGTAATAATTTTAGGCAATTTTCCCTTAGGATAGTGAGTGTTTTGTTGGGAACCTTAAATGAGGTCATCCAAACACTCTTAGGATCCGCCTAGTTTGCATTTCTTGCACTTTAATTTCTTGCTTACTTTCATAACTTATTTCCTTTACCCTCCATTGTCAAACCGCCTAGATAGCTTGCCTTTTACCAATTAGTTTTTACCTTATCTTTCACACCTCTTTTAGTGTTTATTTTGGCTAGTTTCAACCATAGTTTCTTTTACCTTTTTTTCAAACCCCCAACAAGAAAGAACCATAACTTAGGAACCAACATGAGTCTTCATTCTTCATCTAGTGTTAATGGTGAGGGTTCTATTCCTAAGGACCGCTTGTATAAGATATTAGATGAGTTGAGATCCCTTAAGTTGTGGAAAGAAAAACAAGAGAGAAAAGAAAAAGGTAAAAAAAAAGAGTGGAAGAAATAAGTCAAGATGAAAGAGAGAAAATAAGAGAGGAAGAAAGAAGAAAAATAATGAAAGAAATGAAAAGAGAAAAACATGCGTCCTATAGTAGTCATGACTCTTGCAAGAGTTTAAGTGAAGAACTTAGAGACTATTATAGAAGGTGTCATAGTTCACATACTAAACATCACTCCAAAAGAAGAGAAAAGGATAGAAGGCCTCAAGAGGTTAACATTAGCCTCCCATATTTGCATGGAAAAGATAATGTTGAGGCTTACTTAGATTGGGAAATGAAGGTTGAACAACTCTTTGTTTGCCATCATATTAGCGAAAAGAGAAAAGTTCCATTAGCTACCCTTAGCTTTCAAGGGTATGCCCTCTATTGGTGGACTTCCCTTGTTAGGGAACAAAGGATTCATGGGGATCCTCCAGTAGAGTATTGGAATGATCTTAAGAGTGCCCTTAGGAAGAGGCACATTCCCTCCTACTATGAAAGGGAGCTTATGGACAAGCTCCAAAGGCTTAGACAAGGGAGTATGAGTGTTGAAGAATATAGACAACAAATGGAACTACTCCTTTTAAGAGTTGGACTTAGGGAAGAGGAAAGAACAAGCATAGCTCGATTCCTTAGTGGACTTAATATGGAAATGAGGGACAAGGTTGAACTCCTTCCATATAGGGACCTAGATGAGCTAGTCCAACTTTGTATAAGAGTGGAGCAACAACTTAAAAGAAAGCCTTATTCAAAATCTTATGGCTCTCACTCTTATCCAAGGAAGGACCAAGCCCATGGAATTTTGGGGGCTGTACCTTCAAAACCTAAGGAAGATAAGGGTAAGACCATAGAAAAATACACCCATAAGACTAGTTCCCAAGAAAGGACTAGCAATATTAAATGCTTCAAATGTCTTGGGAGAGGTCACATTGCCTCTCAATGCCCCACAAAGAAAACCATGATCATGAGGGGTCAAGACATTTATAGTAGTCAATAGGAGACTACTTCTTGCCCTTCCTCTAGTGGAAGTGAAGATGAAGTAAGGGGTGAATAGTCTAGTGAGGAAGTCTACCCCCATGAAGAAGGTGATCTCTTAATGGTTAGAAGGCTCCTTGGAGGTCAATCTTGTGATCTATCTCAATTCCAAAGAGAGAACATCTTTCATACAAGATGCAAAATTTTAGATAAAACTTGTTCTCTCATTGTGGATAGTGGATCTTGTCGCAATTGTTGTACCTCACTATCATTCCCCACCCAAAACCTTATAAACTTCAATGGCTCAATGAGCAAGGGGAAATGATAGTTAACCAACAAGTGAAGGTACCTTTCTCCATTGGGACATATAAGGATGAAGTTAATTGTGATATAGTTCCCATGGGGACATATTCTTTTAGGAAGGCCGTGGCAATTTGATAGGAAGATCATTTACAATGGCCTAACTAATGAGATTACCCTCACCCATCTTGGCACTAAATTTGTGTTGCATCCTCAAACACCTTCACAGGTGGCCAATGTTGGACAAGTGGCCTCAGATATCTTAAGAAGGGGGGGGGGTTGAATTAAGATATCACAAACTATTTCCCCAATTAAAATTTTATTTCACTTTCTATTCAAGTTATAAATTCCCTTAAAAACGAACTTTAAATATTGATTCAAATAGAGCAATTTTAATATGAATATAAAACAATAATAAATAAAGGAGTTTAAGGGAAGAGAGATTGCAAACTCAGATTTATACTGGTTCGGTCACACCCTTGTGCCTACGTCCAGTCCCCAAGCAACCTGCTTGAGAGTTCCACTATCTTGTAAAAGCCTATTACAAGATCTGAACCACACAAGGACAACCCTTCCTTTGTGTTCAGATTTCTTTACAACAAGAGACCCTCGGTCTCTTAATCCTTTTTCAGAATAAAGAAGAAGAGAAGAAGTAATCTCTCTTGAAAGAGATAGATTGAACAATTTAAGCACTCAAATAATTCCTTGTTGAATCACAAGTGTTTTGGCCAAGGAATTTGTAAGAGGATAAAACAATTTTTCTTTTTAAGAGGATAAGACCTTTTTGTTCTGAAAAACTCTTCTTAAATTCGTGTCTCAAGTCACATATATATAAGCCTTTGATGGCCATTTAAGAATCAAATAAAAAGATGTGACTGTTGAGAATATTTTCTGAAAATCTCCTCTGGTAATTGATTACAGTATGTGTGTAATCGATTACAAGCTTTAAAATTTGAATTAAAACATTCAATAACTGCTGGTAATCGATTACCATATATTTGTAATCGATTACACAGTGCAAATTTTGAATTCAAATTTTAATAGCTGTTGTAAATCATTTTTGGCCACTGGTAATCGATTACATCCTCTAGTAATCGATTACCAGAGAGTAAATCTCTTGAAAAGGACTTTTAAACTTAAATTTCTTGGCCAAACCTTTTGCTACCTCAATTAGGAATTCCCTTCCTATTTAATATACCCGTCCTAAGACTCTAGAGACTGTCTTGATCATCCATCTTGAATATCTTTAATTTCTTTGTCCTGAATAAAGCTTTGAGAAGCATGTGATCCTTTGGCATCATCAAAACATTCAGCTTGATCCTTTGTCTACAGCCAAAGATCAACTAACTATGAAAGATAAGAGGGATGAGGAAGAAAAACTAGAAAAAAAAAAAGAAAAAGAAGGATAGTAAGGCCTTGTCTTCAAAGGAAAAGGGGAAGGAAAAAGAGGAAAAGGATTCCTCCAAGAAGATTGTTAAGAAGGAAAATCATTTTGCAACAAAAGGTGATATTAAAAGAGCACTCCTTCTTAAACAATCTTTCTACCTTCTCCTATCAAGGGAAACATCCCTTAGCATTGCCACAATTCCTACATTTGAAACCTTACCCCTAAAGGTCCAAGAACTCTTACATGAATTTGGTGATATATTTCCCAAAGAGATATCCCCTGGGTTACCTCCTTTAAGGGGAATAGAACACCAAATGGATTTAGTCCCAGAAGCAAGCCTTCCTAATAGACCAGCCTATAGGACTAACCCTCAGGAGACTAAGGAGATAGAGTTTCAAGTTAAAGAATTGTTGGAGAAGGGCTGGGTCCAAGAGAGGGTAAGCCCATGTGCTGTGCCGGTGTTGTTGGTTCCCAAAAAGGATGGTACATGGAGAATGTGTACAGATTGTAGGGCCATCAACAACATCACGATAAAGTATAGGCACCCCATTCCTAGACTTGATGATTTGCTTGATGAGTTGCATGGTGCCAATATCTTTTCAAAAATTGATCTTAAAAGTGGTTATCACCAAATCAGGATGAAAAAGGGTGATGAGTGGAAAACCGCTTTCAAGACCAAGTTTGGTTTGTATGAATGGCTAGTGATGCCTTTTGGGCTCACTAATGCACCAAGCACCTTTATGAGGCTTATGCATCATGTCTTAAGGGATTTCATAGGTAGATTTGTAGTTGTTTATTTTGATGATATTTTAGTGTAGAGTAGGAGCCTAGATGATCACTTAGGACATCTCAGGCAAGTTCTTTCAGTCCTTAGGAAAAACACCCTCTATGCAAATATAGAGAAGTGTACCTTTTGTGTAGATAATATAGTCTTCTTAGGTTTTGTAGTTGGTAGAAATGGGGTCCAAGTGGACCCTAAGAAAATCAAGGCCATCCAAGAATGGCCCACCCCAAAAAGTGTGGGAGATATTAGAAGCTTCCATGGGTTAGCAATCTTCTATAGAAGGTTCGTTCCTAATTTCTCTACAATTGCATCACCTCTCAATGAGCTAGTGAAGATGAATGTGGCATTTACCTGGGGTGAAAAACAAGAGCAAGCCTTTGCTTTGCTCAAAGAAAAGCTTACTAAGGCACCTGTTCTAGCTCTTCCTGACTTTTCTAAAACTTTTGAGCTAGAATGTGATGCCTCTGGAGTGGGAGTTGGAGTTGTATTGTTACAAGGTGGGCACCCTATTGCTTATTTTAGTGAAAAACTTCATAGTGCCACCCTTAACTACCCCACCTATGATAAAGAGCTTTATGCCTTAATAAGAGCCCTCCAAACTTGGGAACATTACCTTGTTTCCAAGGAATTTGTCATTCATAGTGATCATCAATCACTTAAGTACATTAGAGGGCAAAGCAACTTAAACAAGAGGCATGCAAAATGGGTAGAGTACCTAGAGAAATTTCCATATGTTATCAAATACAAAAAGGGAAAAACAAATGTGGTAGTTGATGCCCTCTCTAGGAGACACACACTGTTTTGCTCCCTAGGAGCTCAAATTTTAGGATTTGATAATATTAGGGACTTGTATGCTTTAGATGAACATTTCTTTCCCATTTACGAGAGTTGTGGGAAAAAGGCCCAAGATGGATTCTATTTGGCTGAGGGGTATTTGTTCAAAGAGGGAAAGCTTTGCATACCCCAAGGATCCATTAGGAAATTACTTGTGAAAGAGAGCCATGAGGGTGGGCTCATGGGCCACTTTGGGATAGACAAGATCCTTGTCTTACTAAAAGAAAAGTTTTATTGGCCCCATATGAAGAAAGATGTTCATAAGCATTGCACTAGATGTGTGGCTTGTTTACAAGCCAAGTCTAGGGTGATGCCTCATGGGCTATACACACCCTTACCCATCCCATATGCACCTTGGGTAGACATTAGTATGGACTTTGTCCTTGGGCTTCCTAGAAACCAAAGAGGTGTAGACTCTATCTTTGTGGTTGTGGATAGGTTTAGCAAGATGGCACACTTTATACCATGCCACAAGGTGGGTGATGCTTCCTATATCTCAAAACTCTTTTTTAGGGAAGTTGTGAGACTTCATGGTTTGCCTAGGACCATTATGTCAGATAGAGATGCTAAGTTCCTTAGCCACTTTTGGAAAACCCTATGGGCTAAGCTAGGAACTAAACTTCTTTTCTCTACCACTTGTCATCCACAAACTGATGGGCAAACAGAGGTAGTGAATAGGTCTTTATCTACCCTTTTAAGGGTTTTTCTGAAAGGCAACCATAAGTCTTGGGATTAGTATCTTCCTCATGTAGAATTTGCCTACAACAGGGGGGTTCATAGAACCACCAAGCAGTCCCCTTTTGAGGTTGTCTATGGGTTCAATCCCCTAACACCGTTAGACCTCATTCCCCTCCCACTAGACACTTCTTTTATACATAAAGAAGGGGAATCTAGGTCAGAGTTTGTAAAGAAGTTGCATGAGAGGGTTAAGAACCAAATAGAGAACCAAACAAAGGTGTATTCAACTAAAGGCAATAGAGGAAGAAAAGAGCTAGTTCTTAATAAGGGTGACTGGGTTTAGCTCCAACTTAGGAAGGATAGATTCCCTACTAAAAGAAAATCCAAGCTTAGCCCTAGAGGGGATGGACCTTTTCAGGTTTTGGAAAGGATCAATAACAATGCCTATAGGTTGGACCTCCCAGAAGAGTATGGAGTCAGCACCACTTTTAACATTTCTGATTTAATTCCTTTTGCAGGTGGAGCTGATATTGAGGAGGAGGAACTAACAAATTTGAGGTCAAATCCTTTTCAAGGGAAAGGGGATGATGCAATCCTCCCTAGGAAAGGACCAGTCACTAGAGCCATGACCAAGAGGCTCCAAAAGAATTGGGCTAGAGCTACAGAAGAAGGCCCTAGGGTTCTCATGAACCTCAGGGTAGATTTCTGAGCCCATGGGCCAAGTTTGGGTCCAATTCTCTTTGTACATATTTGACTAGGATGTCATTTTATTTGATCCTTGTATTTAGGGCTCCATATTGTAGGTAGGGTACCCTAGAAATATCGGATTTTCAGCCCTTGTATTTTAGGGCACCTAGACTAGTTTTTGTATTAGGGGTAGTTTTGTAATTTCACATGCACTAAGTGAATATTTGATGTGTGTGGTTGGAAATAAATTTAATTGAATTGGTAGAAGCCCAATCCAATTAAATTTTAGAGGGGGAGGTGAGCATTTGCTTACTACACCCCATTGCCACATCATATAGTCACACTCTGTGCATGTCCTTCATGCTTCATGACACCTAAGCACACTTAGTGGAGAATCTTGGAATTGATCTTGGATTAGTGGGCTGAACCATAACTAAAATTCACTAATCATAATTAGTGAAATTTTGGCTCCAAAGTTTGGCTGCACAAATTCAATTTCAAATTCAAGTGAAATTTGAATTTCCCTCCAATTTTGTGTGACACTTAGGCTATAAATAGAGGTCATGTGTGTGCATTTTTTTAAAACTGGGATCATTTGAATATTAACTTCAGATTTCAGAGCACTTTGAGAGCACAAAATTTCGTGCTCTTCTCTCCCTCTCCCTTCATTCATCTCGTTCTTCCTCCAAGCTCTTATCAATGGCCTCCTATGGTGGTGAGCTTCTTCTAGACTCATCTTCTCCTTGAAGTGGCGTCTCCTCTCTCTCTTCCTTCTCCATTTCGCTGCCATTCATCTTCCAAGAAGCAAATGAATCCATTGATGAAGAATATCCTAGGCCTACAAGCTCCAATGGAGCTTACATCAATTCTGATGAGAGATGATGATAGCCACAGGTGGCACCTTCCCAGGAGCAATATTCTGAGTTGTTAGCACTTTCTTCATCACTAGCTTGATGTAACCTGAGCATGCACTTGTGTGTACATATTCAAAATGTGGTTTGAAAAAAATATCACTAAGAATGTGCGTACGCATCTTTATTTTAACCAAAGAAAAAATACCAGACATCTTGCTATGTATATACATTGAAGAATCAAAGTTGCTAGCTAGTTTGTTGGAATCTGTGGGGGAATTGCTGAACTATCTTCCATTGGGGCATTTGAACATTATCATGAACTTCCATTTGACACTTTGGTATCGATGGATAATTAGACTCATCACAAAGCATCTATAAAAGAACCATGGATGCTGCTAGACTACTTTTAATAAAAATTCTCAGTTTATTATTGTACGGAACAACTATAAGAATTAATCAACCAGTATATATCAGATGTAGGTTAATTGATTAGTCATACCTCCTTTCAACCAGTATATATCAGTGAATGTCTACTAAACATATCATAGCAGAGCTGAATAAATTAAATTAGTCTTGTGTATGTTAATAATCTCACCATTAGCTAACAACTCAACATTTGTTTCTTATTCTAATCCATTACTTTCTTCTGTACTTCATGTACAGTAACAATAGGGAAATAGATGTTCATGCATCTCACAAAAAGGAAAAAACATAAAGAAAAAGAATTGTAAAATAAAATAATGGCGAAAGATATCGCTAGAAGTCTAGAACTACAGAGAAAAAAACAATCATGAAAACAAAAATATAGAACCAACTAAACTGTACAAGGGTAGAGTAGAGAGTTCTCCGTTATTAATTTTGAAGATCCTTTAAAGATTATTTATTTCTTCTTAATGTTTGAATCCCTATCCAAAAAGTTCTGCAAATGGGGCTAAGACATGCATCTATGTTATTAAAATAACTCCTACACGCAAGTAGATAAAGCAAAGTTTGCCACTTCAAAATGACACCCATTTAAAAGAAGGGAAAAATGTCAATGAAAAAATAAAGGAACCAAGAAGAAAATTGTTGATATAAGCAAATCTGGCAAAGATGATTACTCTATGTTCATATGTATCCTATTCTGACATAAACTAAAGTAACTATTCTGCTATGATTCATGCTCCGCTATGTATACTTTGAAAGCATCTCATCTATGTAAGTTCTAGTTCCCCTACTTCCCTTACCTTTTAGGTGTTGCATAGTTGAGTTTCCATTTGATTTCATTATACTACTAATGAAATAAATACAACCATTATGTGGAGTGTAGAGTAAATAACACAATTTTCAAGTTTGCAAGAGTAAAATAAACCATTCTCAATCTTCACATTACATGCATGATCCTTACAATCACAGGTACTTTCAGAAGAAAAAAAAGGAACAGAAAAAACAGACTTCAAAACAATAATTGATTTTGAAAGTCTCAGGTAATTAGCAGTGGCTGAGAGCATAAGATCATCAAATGATGGGTCTGATTTCTTATTTAAGTTCATTCCTAATTACAAGCACAGTGTCATTGTCAAGAACCAACTTATTAATCCGGATTTGGAATAAATGTAAATGATAAGTGTTAAGAAACTAATATAAACTCATCCAAACAGCCCAAGTGAAATTGGAAAATTCTGAATTCTATTCATCCCAAGAGAAAAAGGGAATACATAAAAATGCATATGTAAGTCAAGAAGGAACAAAAGGAAAAATGGAAAAAGGTAATATATAATTGGCAGCTCAATGCAAAACAAGAGATTATACTCACTTCTGTACATATGATTTGTAAAATTAAAATACTACATGCTATCATTAGTCTTATGTATGCTAATAATCTCACCATGAGCTAACAACCTAACATATATCAAGTAACATAGATGATCCTTGATGTGCCATCATTTTCTTCTATTTTCTAAACCCTTTTTGCACCATTTTAATTACTGATTGGTCTTAATTGTCAATTAATCAGGCAGTTTTATTATTTGGGCTCATTTAGCTAATTTGATGTTTTTAATCTAATTTCAGGAATTAATGAAACATTGGGCTTAATCCGGATTTTGGTTATGGACTTGAAGAGGGCAAATAAAGCAGCGCTTACCTTAGTTAATTTCTAATTAGGAAATTTCGCAATTTTATTTTATGTTGTTCAGTGTTTATTTCGTTTTGGGCCAGAGTATTGTAATAGGGCCCAGTGACTTTGAGATTCGACTCTTTTTAAATAGCTGCCTTGGGATTCGTGCAGGGCATTCTGTTATGCTATTTTCATTATTCAGAGCTTTGGTTTTAGGTTTTCACGTTTTTCTGTTCCCTTGTTACAATTTTCGTTCTTAATGCAAATTTCCGTTTTCTGCTTCTAATTACGAGTTCATTCGTGCTTCTTCTTCTACTTTCATTTACGTTTCTGTTCATTTACGTTTCTGTTCATTTACATTTCTGTTCATTTATGTTTATGTTTCATGTTTCATTTGCGTTTTCTGTTTGAATCCATGGAAGGCTAGATTTTCTGGTGTTGTTTCCTTTTGAGGACGAAGCCCAACTCTCTTTGAGGTTTCGCTTGTAATGTGGTTTCCTGGCAGTTTCCCTTCACCAGTTATCCCAATTTTGTGAATATTAATTAGTGCACGCTTCGTGTTCGATTAATTGCCTCTGAGCCTAACTTGCGTTCATGCTTAATGGACGAAGGGCTAACTGGTGTACGTGGTGCCTAATCACGTATTGAAAACCCTAAGTTGATTTTCGCTTAGTAAATTGAAATAGGGTTGGATTAAGTGGTTGACTGTTAGGGACGAATTCTCCATAACCCAGGATAAGAGAATGGCTTCTGAATCAGAGGAAACAACCCGTTTTTAATATTAGTAGTTTCGTATTCCAGTTTACTTGTTCTGCTTTTTAATTACCAAACAACCAAACCCCCCCCCCCCAATCGTTACTGTTACTGCAAGTATATTATGAACATTTGGTTTGTCACTGCTCGTTGGGAAATGACCTAGGATCACTTCCTAGTTACTGCATTTTCATGTTTATTTGATTCGGGTACGGCCTCGATCAATCCTAAATTTATCACTTGCACATAATATATGTTATGCAAATACAAATACATACTATTACAGATGCCCCAAACCAATTTCTGCCCAAACTAGTGGGTCAAAATACAGGACACTTCCTGAGTTAATCTACATACCTGATACTCACCTGCATCCATCCTGAAATTTTAGAATTTCCATATTCAATTATAGATTTCACACTAAAAGGCATGTTATGAAATGGAAAACTTATTTTCAATGTTACTCAAATGAATCCTTAGGTCTTTTGTGAAATTGTGAAGTGCTTTTCTAAAAATGTAATCAGACTCAAATAACAGGTTCAGAAAGAACCTTTTTATTGCATTAAAGACAAGGGATGGATGGTAAATTTTGTCTATACATTAAACCTACAAACCAAGACTTTGAAGGCTTATAATAAATGGAAGAATAGTTAGAACCCCTCAAGTCTTACAACAGTCAAAAAAAGAAAACTACACACTGGACTAGAAGAACAAAGAAGTCAAAGCAAGTCTTGAAAGCGTTCCATCGAAGACTAATCTCATCTTCATTGAAGCCCCATTCGTTGTCCATGCTCTCATGGTCAACCTTTCATTTGAAAACTCAGGGCTTTAACAATTAGGTTTTTAATATAGTTTGGATTCTCTAAAAACATAGAAGATAAATAATTAGCTAATCCTGAAGATAACACCAGTTGACTGCTTTCTTTTAATCTTTGGAAGAAATTATTTCTTATTCCAACACATTACCTTCTTCATGTACAATAACTATATGGAAATGGAAGGTCATGCATTTGACAAAAGGAAAACACATAAAGAAAAAGAACTGTAAAATAAAATAACAATGAAACTGGAAGTCTAGAACTACAACAAAAAGAAAAATCTTGAAAACAAAAATATAGCACTAACTAACATGTGTAGAAGCAAAGCTTCATGGTGAATGTGATTCAAAGGTGTTTTGATGATAACAATGATGACAATAAAAGATGATGACAAAGGTGATGAACAAAAAGCTCAAAGATCAAAGAACATCTCAAGTGAATCAAGAACAAGTCAAGAGTTCAAGAAAAGAATCAAGAAGAATTCAAGACTCAAGAAGAAATCCTAGAATCAAGAATCAAGATTCAAGGTTCAAGATCTCAAGAATCAAGATCAAGATTCAAGACTCAAGATTCAAGAATGAAGAAAAGACTCAATCAAGATAAGTATTAAAAAGTTTTTTTAAAACTTTGAATAGAACATGAGTTTTTGATAAAACCTTTACCAAAGAGTTTTTACTCTCTGGTAATCGATTACCATATTGGTGTAATCGATTACCAGTAGCAAAATGAGTTTGAAAAAGTTTTCAAACTGAATTTACAACGTTCCAATTATTTTCAAAAGGCTGTAATCGATTACAATGTTTTGGTAATCGATTACCAGTGCCCTTGAACGTTGAAATTCAAATTCAAATATGAAGAGTCACATCCTTTCACTTAAAAGCCTTGTGTAATCGATTACACTAATTTGGTAATCGATTACCAGTGACTGTTTCTGAAAAAATCAAAAGATGTAACTCTTCAAAAAGGTTTTGGCTTTTTCAAATGGGTTTTAAGTTTTTCTAAAACTTATAACTCTTCTGAATGGTCTTCTTGACTAGACATGGAGAGTCTATAAAAGCATGGCTTTGTTTTGCATTTAAAAAAATCTTGAACACTTATTCATACAATCCTTTACTAGCCTTGAATCTCTTTGAACTTCTTCTTCTTCTTTGTACCAAAAGCTTTCTGAAGTTTTCTGGTTTTCCAAACCTTGAAAACTTGTGCTATTCATCTTTTCATTCTCTTCTCCCTTTTCCAAAAGAACAAAGGACTAACCGCCTGAATTCTTTTGTGTCTCCCTTCTCCCTTGTCAAAGAATTCAAAACGATACAGTCTGAGAATTCTTTTGATTCTTCCCTTTCCCTAATATAAAAGTGTTCGAAGGACTAACCGCCTGAGAATTCTTTTGTATCCCCATTCACAAAGTATCAAAGGTTTAACAGCCTGAGATCTTTGTCTCAACACATTGGAGGGTACATCCTTGGTGGTACAAGTAGAGGGACTTGGGTTTGACTGAGAACAAGAAAGGGTACATCTCTTGTGGATCAGTTCTAGTGGAGGGTACATCCACTAGGGTTTCAAAGAGAACAAGGGAGTGTACATCCCTTGTGGATCTTTGCTTGTAAAAGGATTTTTACAAGGTTGAAAGAAATCTCAAGGACCGCAGGTCGCTTATTAATAACCAGCCAAGTGTCCCCTACAGTTTTAATCCCTATCCAAACTGCTATGGGGCCGAGACATGAATGCATCTATGTTATCCCTACACATAAGTAGATAAAGCAATGCTTTTCACTTAGAAAAGATGCACCTATTTGAATGGAGGGGAAAAGTGTTATTGATGGAGCACATAAAGGAACCAAGATGACTATTGTCTATATATGCGAAAGTGGCAAAGATTAACCCTTAAAACTAAGTTATTTCTCCATGTTCACAAGTATCCTATTCTTTGGCATAAACTAAAGTCTATTAAGATGTGATTTTATGTGCTAATGAAGCACAAGATTCAAATTCATGATTGAATTTTGGATACTCTGAAATAGCATAACTAAGCCAAATGCATATTGTCGATTAAGAGTCAGACAAACAAAATTAAAAGGAGAAAAACCATAACTTCAAAAACTATAGAACATTAGACAACACTAATAAACTGAGTCACATTAGAGCCACTAATTGAATCACGCAACTTAGTTGCAAAATATTAGTAAGTCCATAAACATACATAAAACTAGACTATTCAAAAGTGTAAAATTAAACAAAAACCAAGAAGAGACAAAACTGGTGCTATAGGTGTAGTCCAAATTTCACTGTCAAAGATGACGGTATAAGAGCATATGTCCTCTGCACATAAGACCTTCAAAACAAGACTTTGAAGGCTTCTAATAAATGTAAAAATATACAGGTACTGATCTAAACATGAAAATCAATGTAAATGGCATATTCAGATCAAACAGCGGAAACTAAATATTATGAGCGTACCTCCAGCCATTGCAAATCGAACGCGAAGCGGCACATACACGAACCCGAAGACAGTTTTGTTCTTCTAGACCCTTACTCACTCTGAATAGATGGTGTATTTTCTGAATAGAGAAGTGGGTTTGGTAATCCAAAACTAAGAGCACCCCATCCTATTTATAGAGTCTGTCCATCACAAAGCTCAAACAATTTGTTATCAGAACTTGGGCTTGAGGATAGGTACGTGATTTGTTACTGAAGGTGGTTGCAAATATAAGGGTTGAATGTGGAAGGAAAATAGACCAGATTCAGAAAACAAAATTCCCAAAAAATTGCAACGAGGAAATAACCAAAATAGAATGTGGAACATGGAGAAAAACATAATGCTTGAACGTGGGCCATTCCATCATTCTCCCACTTGGTCCATTTAACTCAACATCAACCGTAACAAGAAACATAATATATGAGTCATGGCAATAGGTCCTCTAATGATGAGTAATACCTTCCATGTACCACAATATATCAAGTCTCTCAGCACTAGCTCTCAACTTAATGAATAAACCATATGTTTATTCTAGATCTAAACCAAATGATTTTTTTTTCTCTCAAAATAAATAAATATGTGCACAAAACCATATGACAATATCTAACTGAATAAGAGTTTCATTGAAAATAAAAAATGTATGTACAATGAAATTAGATCATGGAACCAAGTCCCATTCATACTACATGATCCTTAAAATTCTTTGGTGGCATGCCTTTAGTTAAAGGATCAGCAATCATCAACTCAGTGCTGACGTGTTCAATGACCACTTTCTTTTCTTTAACACGTTCTCTTATGGCTAAGTACTTGATGTCGACGTGCTTACTTCGACTTCCACTTTTGTTGTTTTTAGCCATAAACACCACAACAGAGTTGTCACAGTACAACTTTAATGGCCTGGAAATAGAGTCCACAACTCTAAGGCTAGACATGAAACTCTTCAACCATACACCATGTGAGGTAGCCTCAAAACAAGAAACGAACTCAGCTTCCATAGTGGAAGTAGAAGTTAAGGTTTGCTTGACACTTCTCCAAGATACAGCTCCACCGACTACCATAAAAATATAACCAGATGTTGATCTTCGTGAATCAACGCAACTAGCAAAGTCTGAGTCGGAGTAACCAATCACTTCCAGACAATCATTTTGTATGTACATGAACATGTAATTCTTTGTTCCTTGAAGATATCTCATCACTTTCTTTGCAGCTTTCCAGTGGTCAATACTTGGATTACTTTGATATCTTCCCAAGACTCCAACAACGAACGCAATATCAGGTCTAGTGCAAACCTGAGCATACATAAGGCTTCCAACTGCTAAAGCATATGAAATATTTTTCATGTGTTCCCGCTCAAAATCATTTTTGGGGCACTGACTCAAAGCGACTTTGTCACCCTTCACAATGGGAGCTACACTTGGTGAACAATCTTTCATGTTAAATCTCTCTAAAACTTTGTTGATATAGGTTTCTTGGGACAAGCCTAAAATGCCTCGAGATCTTTCTCTATGGATCTTTATGCCTATGACATAAGATGCCTCTCCCATATCCTTCATATCAAAGTTCTTTGAGAGAAATTGATTCACCTCATATAGCATACCCTTATCATTAGTCGCAAGCAAAATATGATCTACGTATAATACAAGGAAACAAATCCTACTCTCACTGACCTTCTGGTATATACAGTGATACATGGCATTCTCTTCAAAGCTGAATGAAGAAATGACCTCATGAAATTTTATATACCACTGGCGGGAGGCTTGTTTCAATCCATAGACGGACTTATTAAGCTTGCAGAATAAGTGCTCACCAACACTAGATAAGAATCCTTCAGGTTGTTTCATGTAAACCTCTTCTTCTAGATCACCATTTAGGAACGCCGTTTTCACATCCATTTGATGCAACTTAAGATCAAAATGAGCTACTAATGCCAAAATTACTCGAAGAGAGTCTTTCTTAGATACATGGGAAAAGGTCTCTGTGTAATCGATTCCTTCTCTTTTAGTGAACCCTTTAGCAACAAGTCTTGCCTTATGTCTCTCAATGTTGCCTTCTGAGTCTTTCTTTGTTTTGAAGACCCATCTACATTCGATGGCTTTTACACCAACAAGCAACTCAATGAGATCCCAAACTTAGTTAGATGCCATAGAATCCATCTCATCCCTCATATCATTATACCAAAAATTTGATTCCTTAGAACTTATGGCTTGTGAAAATGTCTCGGGATCATTTTCGACTCCAATGTTGTAGTCTGATTCTTGTAGGTACACTACATAATCACTAGGAATTGTTGTCTTTTTTACTCAAGTAGATCTTCTTAATGCTGCTTGGTCATCCTGCTGAGGAACTTGTTCAACCGGTTCTTCACCAGTTTGTTCAACATTATCATGTTGTTCCTCACAAACAACTTGATCTACATGATCACTTTCAACAACTTGTGGAACTTCAGTCACTGGTTTTCTAACACCCATTTTGACTTGAGGGGTGGGAATGACTACCAATCTATTACCTATCCCAGAAGGTTCAGCTTCATCGTGATCCCTTTCAAAAGAAATATTCTAAAATTGGTCACTCCCACTGATCAAGTCATTTTCAAGAAACTTTGCATTCATTGATTCCATAATCCTAGTGTTGTGGGATGGACAATAGAACCTATACCCTTTAGACTTTTCAGCATATCCAATGAATTACCCAGTAATAGTCCTAGGGTCTAGTTTCTTCTCTTATGGATTATAAATTCTTACTTCAGACGGACATCCCCAAACGCGTATATGTCACAAACTTGGTTTCCAACCCTCGAATAACTCAAAAGGTGTCTTTGAGACTGCCTTGGTTGGAACTCGGTTTAATATATACGCAGCCGTCTTATGTGCATCAATAAAAAAAAATGAGGAAGCTTTACATTACTCCTCATGCGTCTCACCATGTCTAATAAGGTTCGATTTCTTTATTCTGCCACACCATTCTGATTCGGAGAACCAGACATAGTGTACTAGGCAACAATCCCATGTTCTTGAAGAAATTTTGCAAACAGACCTGGTGCTTATCCATCCTCTATGTATCTACCATAGTACTCCCCACCTCTATCTGATCTCATGATCTTAATTTGTTTTCCACATTGTTTCTTAACTTCAGCCTTAAAAACTTTAAAGGCATCTAAAGCTTCATTCTTAGAATGAAGTAAGTAGAGATACATATATCGTGAATGATCGTCTATATAGGTTATGAAGTATTTCGCACTATTTGCATCCATTTCTGGACAACATATGTCCATATGTATGATTTCTAATAAATTAGAACTCCTCTTTGCACCCGTTTTAGACTTGTTAGTTTGCTTACCCTTAATGCAATCTACATAAGTCTCAAAATCAGCGAAATCCAAAGCACTAAGTACTCCTTCATTCATTAATCGCTTAATTCTCTCAATAGAGATATGACCTAATCTCTGGTGCCACAACATAGAGAATTCTTCATTCACAATACATCGTTTTAACCCAACAGAAACGTGCATAAAATTATAAGTAGCGTTGTTTTTTCAATTCAATCGAATAAAGACCATCAATCAATTGACCACAACCAATAATTTCATATTTATTCAGTAAATTAAAACCAAAATCTGTAAAATTAAAATAGATTCCCAAGGGTGCAAGTTTAGAAACAGAAATTAAGTTTTTACAAAAACTAGGAACATAAAAATCTTTCTCCAAATTTAATTTAAAGCCACTACTTAAAACTAAGATGCACGTTCCAATGGCCTCTACATGCGAACATGTGTCTGATGAGGACTCACCCATTCGGGATGATTTCCCGGATGATCATTTATATATACTGTATAGTATTTCTGATTCTCTTTCTTCTCCCTGGTTTGCTAACATCGTCAATTATTTAGTTGCTTCTGTTTTTCCTCCCTTATCATCCAAGGCTCAAAAGGATAAAATTAAAAGTGATGCTAAGCATTTTATTTGGGATGACCCCTACATGTGGAAATTGTGCAGCTATCAAGTCATTAGACGATGCATTCCAGATCATGAGACTGACTCAGTCCTACGGTTCTGTCATTCTTCTACACCGGGAGGTCATCTAGGTGTTCAAAGGACAACTCGCAAAGTGCTTGACTGTGCCTTTTGGCCTACCATCTTTAAAGATGCGTGGAAGATTTGTAGCACTTGTGAGCAGTGTCAGAGAGCAGGAAGTGCACTTACATGGCGACAACAAATGCCTCAGCAACCTATGCTATTTTGTGAGGTGTTTGATGTCTGGGGTATAGATTTCATGGGCCCTTTTCCTGTATCTTTTGGTTATGTTTACATTCTCCTTGCAGTTGATTATTTTTCAAAATGGGTCGACGCCAAGCCCACTAGAGCTAATGATGCTAAGGTTGTTGTAGATTTTGTCAGATCTAATCTGTTTTGCAGGTTTGGAGTACCTAAAGCAATCGTTAGTGATCAAGGAACCCATTTTTGCAACAAATCAATGCATGCCTTACTTAAAAAGTACGGGGTTGTACACAGGGTATCCACACCATACCACCCCTAAACCAATGGACAGGCAAAAATTTCTAACAGGGAGATCAAGAGAATTTTAGAGAAGATTGTGTAGCCAAGCAGGAAAGATTGGAGTACCAGGCTAGATGATGCTCTTTGGGCACATACGACTGCCTACAAAGCACCCATAGGAATGTCTCCTTATTGGGTTGTCTTTGGAAAGGCATGTCATCTTCCAGTTGAGATTGAGCACAAAGCATATTGGGCAGTGAAGACCTACAACTTCTCTATGGATCAAGCTGGTGAGGAGAAAAAGTTGCAACTGAGTGAGTTAGATGAGATCCGCCTAGAAGCGTATGAGAATGCCATGTTCTACAAAGAAAAGACCAAGAAGTTCCATGATAGCATGACAATTAAGAAGGATTTCATGGTTGGGCAAAAAGTGTTATTGTATAATTCTAAGCTTGGACTCATGAGTGGTAAGTTGAGGTCTAAGTGGATTGGTCTTTTTGTTGTTACTAATGTTTTTCCTTATGGTACAGTTGAGATCAAAAGTGACTCCACAAACAAGAGCTTCAAGGTCAATGGACACCGACTTAAGCCATTCCACACAAACCCTTCTTTAGTGGACGTAGTGGTGGAAGAGACTTCCTTACTCCACCCTACTCTTCCTCCACCATGACTTAGGGAGTTTTTCTTTTCCTATCTCCTTCTTTACTTTTATTGCATTTGTCTGATTCTATTTGATGGTTTAATTGCTTTTAATTTTTTAATTGTGCTACATTGATGACAATGTGTTGTTTAAGTATGGGGGGGAGTGTTTTTTTTGGTTTTGGTTTAGTAATTTTTTTAGTTAGTTTGTGTTAAATTTGTTAGTTTTGTTAGTTTTGTTGGGTTTCTAGTTTAATATTTTAGGTCAATTTTGTTTGCATGTACAACTTTGCATATTTTTCTTTGAATTACAGGATATGTTCAAGAAATGGGTAATTGTTCTGAAAATAAAAGTCTCTTCACGTTTTGTGATTTGAAATCCTTGTTTTTCCTCTACATGTCATGATAGTTTTGAAAGCTCAATTTGAAAGTGATAAGTTTACCTTTGTGAGAATTTGAACGATCCATCATCATAATCTTTTGGTGTGTTTTGCCCCATTGATTGCTTGCACAATAGCCTTGGCTTGATTCTTGTTGATGCTTTCTAATTCACGTGCATATTTGGAAATGATTTAGGCAATTATGTTCTTATAAGCTTATAGCCAAATGGACTTACCTTGAATAAATTCCTTTGATAGCCCCTTTGAGCCTATGTTCCCCTTTCTTTGTTTTGAAGCTCATTACAAGCCTTAAGTGAAAAACCATGATATCACCTTACCCTTAAGGAATTTTGGAGCTTTGGAATTGTTTTGGGAATAAGTGTGGGGGGGTATGTTTCATTTGAAGATATGATTTTTGGCCATGCTTAATGTTTTATTTTGGCCATGCTTGATGTATATATATATTGCCTAGTTCTTGCTTTAATCTTCAAATTCGTACTGTTCAAAAAAAAAGAGAAGAAGAAAAGATGTGAAGTTGAATAAATGAGATCTTGTTATGAGGACTTGATTTGGGAGCCTTGGTTGATTTTGTTGATATTAGAGGGTTTGGGTTTACTACTTGTGCTTAATTTCCACTTATTCCCCATTGCTCCTCTATTCCTTTGGGATTTAGCTACTTATTCCATATTTTTTCCCTACCTTGTCCTTGGCCCCATTACAACCTTTAAAGACCTTTTGATCCTCATGTGCATGTGTTTGTCAAGTTGTTGTCAATTTTAGAATTTTGCCAAGTCTATGTGGTGTTTATTTTCATGGGTGCTTCGAGAGTAAACGGTAGCCTAGACACTTGAGAGATAGAGTGTATATCTTGTGAGGCTTTATCACTTTTCATTCTTGAGCTGATTAACTATTTTGCCATGATTAGGTTGCTTGGATGATTTTCACAAATGTCTTGACTCTTTGGATCTCTTCATGTTAGATGTTACTCATTCCTTGATGCTCATTGAGAAATATGTAAATGTTTTTGTTTGTCTCTCTTTAATATCCTTGGATTTGGTTCTTTGTTTCATTTTGCCTAGGAGTGCAAAAGGCTAAGTATGGGGGGTTTTGATGTGCCATTATTTTCTCCTATTTCTTAACCCTTTTTGCACCATTTTAAGTACTGATTAATCTTAATTGTCAAATTAATTAGGCAGTTTTATTATTTGGGCCCATTCAACTAATTTGATGTTTTTAATCTAATTTCAGGAATTAATGAAGCATTGGGCTTGAATCCAGAATTGGGCATGGACTTGAAGATGGCAGACTATTTTATTCTACAAAATTTTATCTTATCTAGACTTTATCTTATCTATATATTATTTAGATTTGATCTCATCTAGATATTATTTAATCTAGATCTCTTATCTTATCTTATCTAGATTTGATTTTATTTTATTTATGGGCTTGGATTTAAAACAGATTTGTAAGCTTTGGGGCCGAAAAACTATATAACAGCACCAAGGTTCTAGTTTAGGTCCTTTCTCCTCTCCTCTCTCTCCTCTTTCGTTTTTAGTTTAGGCTTTTCTTCTTTTAGACACTTTTTCGTTTTGCAATTCCAGTTTTTACTTTTCTTTTTAGCAATAAAATTTCGTTCTCTATTGATTAAGGGAAGGCTAAGTCTCCAGTGTTGTTTTCTCTTAAGGATAAAACATAGTTCTCTTTGAGGTTCTATTATTACTATTAAATTCTGTTCAGTTTTTCCTTTTCACTAATTACTCTGAATTTGTTGCTATTAATTCATCCATGCTTAGTGCTTGATTAATTGTCTCTGCGCTTAATTGACGTTCATGCTTAATGATCATTCATGATTAATTGGTGTATGTGTTGCTTAATCACATAATGAATGCCTTATGTTAAATTTCGCTTAGTAATTTAATTTAGGGTTGGATTAAGTGGTTGAACTGATAAAGGATAAACTCTCGTAACCTAGGATAAGAGACTTGCTTGTGAATCAAGGGGAAGCAACATGTTTTAATTCTGATATTTTCTAATTCAATTTTACTCGCTATTTAATTTACAAAAACAACAACCCCCCCCCCCCCAATTCGTTACTGTTTTATTACTATCTGTTAAGAACGTTCGGTTGATCTTCGCTCATTGGGAGACGACCTAGGATCACTTCCTAGATACTGCATTTTTAATGTTTATTTGATTCGAGTACGGCCTCGATCAAAAACCCTATACCAAAATATTTCAATTCAATCTTAGTGAGCTTGAAATGCTTCTCACGTTCACGACTCTCATTCTTCAATATTTTATATTACGTTCTATAACTATTTTCTTTTTCATTTTACATATTATTCAATTTTTCTGTATTAGTAATTTCTAAATTCTAACATATTTTTTTGCTCTATAAATATTTCTCATCAACAAAGTTCATGATCTAAAATTATTTTTCCAACAAATCTATAAAAAAATTTGTTTGTTAAACAAAGTTGAAATTTATTTATTTTTCACATTAGTCTGTGAAAAATATATTTCACATCAACTTTAACTATTGCAAATATAATTTTTATTTACCATCTCCAATATTACATATCACAAAATGCAAATTTTTTTACATTAAATTACTTTAAACATATTTTATATTGATTAAATTTATTTAATTAAATTTTTTAATTTTAATCTAATTTGCACTTTTAAATATAATGCAACAGGAAACTCTACTCCATTGATATTTTATGAGATGAACTTATACGCCATACATAATTTAAGATTTTTCTCAGCAAATGATGCATATAAACTTGTCAAAGGAACATTTAAAGGATTATTTTTGCTTACTACTATTGTCAAGAAAATCAGTAGCATATCCATTAGCATTCCTCTACACTATTTTTGAGTTTGGTTCAATGGAAACTCTAGCTCAAAGGATGGATGATAGAGCAATCTTAGCAAGTACAACATTAATATTTTTGCAAATTCATAACTAATTTATGTCACTCTAACATATCTCATATTTTATTATAGACATTATTCGTACACTTCATGCACTTGAAAATGAAGAAGAGGTACCTGTCAGTGGCAAACCAACAAAAATAAGGAGCTTAAAATTGCTACTAAAAGAGTAAATAAATTATCCTTATTTTATTAATTATAAATTTTGTTTAAATACTAATTTTGTACAATTCATTAATATATATATATATATATATCTTTGCACAATAAAATGTAATATAGAATATTATATTTTCAATTCTCCCTTTTTATCGGTTATTTCCAGAAATGGAGTTGTTAAAGTTACTTTGTAGACATAGCCTCAAAATTTGAAAAAGCAATCAACATCCAAGAAGAAGGCTTAAAGATAGTTGCAATGACTTCTATCATGGTTAGGAAATTCATAAGTTTGATTACTTTCATACATTTAAAATCCTTAATTAAATTTATATTTCTACACTTTACATATCTTACTGCTTTATCTCTTTTCTTTTCCTTATATATATATATATATAGATGGATAGTTCAGCCAAAAAAATATGGGTAACTAAATAAATGGATGGTTAAATTATACTTAACATTTGCATTAAATGATTTTCATATGCATTTCACTATGGAAATTGAAATTATTTTTCTAAATTTAATTTTTATATTAAGATATATATATATATATATATATATATATATATATATATATAATATTTGAATAACATTTAAATAAAAATTGATCCATAATTTCCTATCTCTTTATTTTTATATTAGCATGTTTATTTAATTTGATATTTATTTATTTATTTATTTATTTATTTATTTTAGATGTTTCTTTACTTTCTTAAGTATTATTTTCAATTAAACTTATTTAATAAATAAATAATTTTAATTCAATGTAGTCTATATCATATTTTCTGCTCACAATAATTTTATTATATTTTATTTACTATAGTAATTTTAATTTACTAAAAATTATATTTTAATAATATGTTTTAGATGAGTATTCAATCAACTCAACTTCAAGTACAAGGATCAATATCAATCTAAACAATCCTGATTTTGTAATGTTCAAATACAGTAAAATGAACTTCCTTCTTTTATTTTATTTTATTATATACATTTTGTCATACTTTTGCTTTTTGTTTAAACTTCTTGAGAGATGTTCTCATCACTCTCATAATCCTTGGTTAGAAGATTGATCTCCTTTTCTTAACCATCGGATGAATCATTGTCGTCCCATGCAATGTAGGCATTCTTGGTTCTTCTTTCATAATACCTTTTCTTATCACTTTTCTCAGGCCTTTCTTCATTTAAAGGACAATTAGCTTTGATGTGACCAAGTTGGTTGCATTTGTAACATCTAAGAACTTGAGAGTCTTCTTGTGATCTTCTTCCATTGTTAAAGTTCCGACGCCTCTCTATTCTTCTTCTCTTGATAAAAGTGTTTCACCGCATAATCATCAAAATCAAGTCAAACTGTTCTATATGCTTATATGCTTCAAAATAAGCATACCAACTAATCGTAAATAAAAACAGTAGTGTATATAAACATTACCGAAAAGCACTAAAAACCAATATACCTAAACTGTAATCAAAATAATAACAATCCAAAAAGCATCATCAGGAATTAAGAATTCCTGTGACTGGTCCTGTGTGTCCTGTGTCTGAACATCCTCCTCATCTGTCAGATGAAGTACTGGAGTAGCTCTGGAGTGCTCGGTTCCTCTGCTATCTCGAGTATAGGCATGGAGGGGTCTGCTACATGCTGAGGTGAAGATAGGTCCACCACTGGTGTGGGTGGATCTGTGTGATCTCACGTGACCTCTCAGGAGAAGCAGCAGCTTCCTGTCCCACCTATGTCTCACCTGCCTCCTCCTCTACCATGAATGGCTCTGGAATGGTGGCCTCTGGTGAATCATGCTCCATATGCTATGGTACCTAGGTTGTGGGACCTTCATCTTCCCTGTGAAGAGAAGGTTGGGTCCCAGGCCAGGCTACACTCTTTAGAAACTGCTCAACGGAAGGAATGGATCTTGTAGGCGCCACCACCTGTAAACTCTCAAGTAAAATAATTTGTCCCTAATGAATGCTCTGAAGCATGGCTTCAAAGCGCTGAGAATCACTTTGAGTTGGGACTGAAGGGGCTGCTGAAGTGGATGTTGGAGTAGGAGCTGCAAATGTGGAAGGGAGCTCGGTTGGCCTCACCCTCACCCTCCTAGCCCCTCGGATAGAAACTGTTAGATCCTTAGGATTCCAACAGCTCTTCCTGATGTAGGCCAAGTTAATGATCGGGCTCAGGCGCTCAAAAGTAAGGCTGTTAGAGACAACCCCTCTAGCTCTACATAGGGCGGTGATCAGAGCAGGAAACCCAACTCTAGAAGTGCTAGACTGGGCTATAGAAGTCATCTGACCAGAAATAAGAGCTTCTATGTTCATGTCCATGCGAGAGACTAGGCCAAAGATCAGCATAGCTCTATCCATTGTCAGATCAGAGGTATGTGATGTGGGGGCCAGGTTGGAGTATGAGAGAACACTCCACACCTGGGCTAAAGTAGTCAAATCTTTCCTGAGAATCCTCCCAAGATGGCCCTCAGCGTTCAAAATGAACCCTCGGCTTGGTATGCATAAGACAGCCTCAATCTCTCTGTAATCTGTGGGCAGCTTGCAGTATCTGGAGTATGTGGGTAAAGTCTCACCCTCTGCCAACACCTTCACTAGGTGGCCTCTGACCCTAGCTTGCTTTAGTGAAAGACCATCAGAGTTGTATAGGTTTGCATAGAATTCCTTCACGAAAGCCAAATCTATGCTCTCATCAACCAAATTGGTGAGGCGTTTATGGAAATTACACCTCTCCAACTCAATTTTAAAATCATCCAACTCGGTGGGGTAGAGCTCCACCTTCCTCTCACGCAAAATGTTTCTCCCCAGGACATTATCTGTGTATCAGTTCCAAGCATCTAAGGAGTGAAATCTCCTTGTATCGTATTGTGTTGTGAGTCTTGAACCGATACTCTTCCGTTTCCTAGATGTCATCTGCAAATAAAAGGACCAAACAGTTAATCAGGACACAAGTTACTCAAATTCAAAAAATGAAAAATAAAACTGAAAAAGGTACTGGCAGCTTAGCGAGACATGGTCTGCTTAGCTGGCCTTCACAAGATACGCACTACCACTTAGCGACATGTGGGGCCGCTTAGCGAATGTTGCAGAATTTTAGGTTCTGCATAATTGGCTTAGCTGGCAACCGCCCGCTAAGCCTAACTGTTGCCGCAAGGATTTGCACTAAGCTCCTCAAGGTTCGCGCTTAGGGGCATCATACACTTCAGAAATACACTAAGTATGGGATTTGCCGCAACGAAATGTTCTTAGCTCAGGTAAGCTTGGCTTAGCGCACGGCTTCCAACAAATTTTTTTGACTAAGTTGCCTGGACTTAGCGATTCATCCTCGCTTAGCCACAGGCATCTCAGCAAGAGGATGAATGTTCATCCTTAAAAGATGAACTCGCTTAGTGAGGTAGGCGCGCTTAGCGAGTTCTTCCAGAAACGCATGTATTCAATGAGTATTGATGAACTCGCTTAGCACCGTATGCTCACTTAGCGAGTTCCTCGCATTTTCCAAAAAAAAGTAGAAAATGCAGTTCGTTTTCTTGCACTTTTTTTATCCTCTAAAAGGCATATCAAACATGCAAACCAACCAAAATGACTTATACAGTATAAACATATATAAAGTCCTAATCTTTAACTACTTCTAAAAACATTCAAACCTTAAGAATCTAAATCTAAATTTAAGGTTTTCTAACCTAAGGTTTAATGGAATAATAGAGAAAAAAAAGAAATGGGAAACTTACTTGAATCTTTGACAATAGTAGAAGATGCGTGAAGATGCAGAAAAAGCAAGAAAGCACGAAGTTAGGTGTGAGAGAAAATGCAGGTAAGGTTCAGTAAATTTGGGGAAATGTGAGTGTAACTGACATTACACTCACTTAAGCAAATTTCAATCCTCTCGGTAAATTTCAATCCTCCTCCAACGGAAGTATCTCCCAACACTTCTACAATATTAGAAAACTTCATTTTCTTCTTCACTTTGTTATCATGGTTTCTCTTCAAGGCTTGTCCATCCAAATAGCAAATGTTATCTTTATTTTTCTGTCCTTGCAACACCAAGTATCTCCCCTTGTACACCTCATCCAAATTCAAAGTTTATCTTCCCACATAATAGAGCAATTCTACACCATAGTTAGCCAAATGATCAATGCATACATTACTATCTCGGAAAATATGGGAGACACGAAACTCCATTTGGGCCACAATAGAATACAGTATTCATCCAGACATTTCTTAAATCCTAAGGAGCCACACTGATAACATTAAAAGCCTTGAGGACTAAAAGAGAATCCACCTCCAGCCAAAGCTTGCCCCAACCTTTGGAATGAGCTATAGAAATAGCCAAAACAACTCCCTCTAGTTCAATTGAAAAGAAAGAAAGATACCCCCATATAAAACATATCCTCCTAAGAAAGCACCAGAGTAATCACAAAATAACCTACCATAGCTAAGGGAACCAGGAAATGATTTTACCAACCTTGGGTGATGAATATTGATGTTAAAAGTTTTGATGACCTGAAACTCACTCAAAGAGGATTTCGTACAACTTGAAGTAAGATAACCGGCCCACAAGCAAAATATGAGCAAACATAAGGATCATTGCTTGCTGCTATGAGACAAAAAGATTATGAAAGTAGGCTTGATTATGGCAATTTAAGATCGCCCAATCCACAAAGATAAAACCAACAAGAACAACATCTTTAGCTTACGGGCGAACAACTAATTTTCCAACATCCAGGATAAGATCCATAGGAGAAGCAAGATTAAAACCATGACCAGTTAAGTTATAGATGATAACCAAGACCAAATCTAATCTCCAACCCAACTTCTTCTAAAAGAGAGCATACTTTGTGCAAAGGAAGAATGACATAAATTCTTTGTAACATTTCATAGAAATGGAAAGACATTAAAAAAAAATATATGGAAAATTATGGTTCTATACTTTTAGGAGGTTTATCCATCTTTAGTCATAAGACATGTAAGATGAAGAGAGAGAATGTATGTATCGTAATAGGAGTCGCACAAAAAGGTACCTTGAAAGAAAAGGTGACATTTGACAGCAACAAAGAAAAATAGTATCATGAATAGCTCAGTGAAATACGTGAGAATGTTTGGATTAAGATTTGGATAACATGTAGGGATTCCCTAGTTCTATTATAGTGAATTCAGCTAGATTTCTATGGAACCCACAATACCTTTTAGAGGTATCATTAGGGGGCATTGTTTGTCCATCAGAATCAATTAATTACCTACCAAAGATTGTGGACCATGTGATTTGTCAGGCAACTGATCTTCTGGCAACTCGATATTGTGTTCAGTAGGAAAATTGTTTTCTCTATACGAACCAATATCCATGTTAGTGTTTGAACATTCACCTAGATTAAGGATTCTCTTGTGAATTGCATCACTTGCTCCAATGACAATAGAATTCAAATCAACAAATATTTTTTTATTTGAATTCTACTATCAAAACATTTTTACATGAACTTTTTCATGCTACCATGTTTCATATTTTCACAAAGAAATGAGTAAGCAAAACATTTCCTACCTTTGTTTTTCCCTTTAGCCTAACTAGTATCCCATTGTGCATAACATTATTGTAACAGGTAGATTTACTCATTTTAAAATGAATGGTTAAATTTTTTTCACTTTATTGAGTGCTCCCTGGACATTCCAACATCATTAATCATGTAATTTCAAAATTTATGCTATTCTTTGTATCGTAAATTTAATTTTTCTACTCTTCCTTCACATCCTCTTTCCAAAAAATATATGGAACACTTTTTCTTGAACACGCACACACACACACACACACACACACACACACACACACACATATATATATATATATATTCATGATTTCCGTATTGCATACGAATCATATCGAGAGAAGAAAGATGACATAAAATAATTAAGTAAATCAACATATTATATCCAAGAACCATATTTAAAATGTGCTAGTTAAACATCATAATTATATATTAGAGGCTAAGGACTAACTCACCTCTAATGTCCAAGTTTTGGGTATTCTCATTCTCACTCATTTTCAGATTGATGCTCTTGAAAACCCTGTACCAAATCCAACCAAGAATTACAAAATAAAAAATAGATTACTTGGGCAGATAGAGATATGGTCAACAAGCAGAAAAGAAAATATGAGAATTTGAATCAAGGAAAACATAATTTAAAAATTCTATCTAGACTCTTGACCGTCCTACCTTGCTTAAGTGTTGAGATAGAACTTTTAGCAAAATGTTAGAAAACTTGATTCTCCATGGATAGACACTTGTAACCTTAAACATAAATATATATGACTACAATGGTTTATTTCAATTAGATACATTTTGCTCTAAGGACTTTTCCACCATTAATGTATTATTTAATTTAATACAAAACATAATTAATGTATAAAATTTAATGATATATTTTAATTATTAAATTCATATAATTAATTTTAATTAATTTCACATTAATGTTGGGACATGTGTCAAAAAAGAAAAAGAAAATCATTTAAAAGGTTCAAGCCCCCTTTTGTTGTATTACCACCAAAACATCTGATTATTTTTTAAAATCTCTCTCAACAAACTCACTAGTTCATATAAGCACTAAATGAAATTATCAAGTATGATGTACAAAAAAGGGAAAGAGAGATTAAATTAGCTATGATAGTATTCAATATATTTTATTACCAATATTAAATATTATACTCTTAATTTCTAAATTGATATTTTAAAAATAATTTTCTTGAAAAATTAATTATATAACAAAATTGTGTCATACAATACATTTTATCATACTAATACTTTTTCAAATAAATTTTTCATATATGTGTGTATGTGTGTATTTGAAATCTATTTTTCAAAATGTTTTATAAAATAATTTATTTCAAATTTTAATCAAACAACAAATTTCCTTTATACAATAGATTTTATTATAGTAATACCTTTCATCAAATCTAATATATTAAATATTTGTTTGACTTTTACTTTTTCAGAATAACATATTTACTAATGTTTCTAACATTTTGATAAAATAATAACCAAGACAAGTATTATATTAATGACATTATAAACTATTCTAAAAAAACCATTTAACACTATATGAGTATTTTATTACAAATCTAAATTATGTTCATTACTAGTATAAAGAAATCATCATCATGAGCAACAACACATAAATGGGTCATCAATAGGGATGACAATAGGTAGGGTAGAAAGAGCACAATAGAAAACATCCTCATACTCGCGTTATAAGCAATACACATAACCGCCCTCATACCCCGCATTTGTCATATGAGAGGAGTGGTTGATTTCAAAAACATACGTTTTGCTCTAGGGACTTTTCATCCATTAATGTATTATTTAATTTAATACTAAAATAGAATTAATGTATACAATTTAATGATTTAGTAAATGATATATTTTATATTATTTCATTCATATAATTAAATTCTAACAAAGTATGTAAAATAATTATAGTTATAAATTGAATATAGCTATCAATCTAAACGGATCTCATTCATAAGCTACAATTGTGATGGAGTGTACATCTACCACTAAAGTATTTCATGAAGACAAATAGTGTCTAATGCAAACAATCTTATGCACAATATATAAAGGATATATATTGAATTCAACCGTATCAATCATAGGTTCCCTTGACTATCATTTCACAATGTCAGGAGGAAAATCACATAGTTAAATTAACATGAAGACAAATATTGTCTAATAAATACAATCTTACATACAATATAGGGTATATATTGAATTGGTGTGTATCAATCACAAGTACATCTTGACTATTGCTTAAAAGAAAGGTCAGAAAAGAAATTACATAGTTGAATCAACATCATTACCTATGTGATTAGAATGATAAAAAAACCTAAAAAATGAAATCAAAGACATCACATGATAATTAGAAAAATACAATAACAATAAAGAATAGAAATATTGAAAATTAGATATACATAAATTAATATCATATACAGACAAAAAAATGTACAAACAACAACTTTTTGTTGATAAAAAAAATATCATAATTTGTGTCTAAATCAGAACCTATCTAAATCCAAATGTGATTGAAAAATCACAATGATGTAAAAGAAGAAATTATTCTGCATGGTGAAACATTGTTAATGATCTAGCCCAAAATTACAATGGTATCATCGATAAAAAATGTTAGCTATCAACAATAAAAGCTAAAAATAAAAAGAATCCGTTAACTTTCTCTTATTTTAAGAAATTTCAATGATTATGGTAAGCTGATATTAGAAGATTAGTTACCAATTCAATATTTTTTTTTATTAAATCAACACAGTAACTCATGCTTGTGTTCCTTTGCAAAAAGAAGAAAAATAAAAAAAAATCAAGTTATGGTTCAGAGGAGAAAGATGACGAAATAGTTTTTGTACCTTGCTAATGCCCCTATCATCAATTCAATTAGAGGATGTCAACCTTTCTCATACCTTGTCCATGGTGGTGCTAGAGGTGGCATTATCATCAGTCATGATTTATTGTTTTAAACTTGCGATGGACAATAGCCCCAAGAACTAGAGAAGGTAGTGTTTTGTTTTTTCGGATCAAACGATAACATAAACAAAGGGCTTTAATGGAAAAGTGTGCAAAGGGTATTTTAATGATCTTGACAAGGAAAAAAGAGAAGTTAGGGATGAAGAATGGTTTAAAGAGAAGGTGGTTTTGGAGATGAAGAGGGATTGAGAGTAAAACATCAACGATTTTGTTGGGATTTTTATTTTTATTTGTAGTTTTGGATACTTTGTATATAATATTTATTAGGTGACACAATATGTCACCTCAATAAGAATTGTAAGTGATATGTCGGGGTGCCGAAAAAGAAAAAGAAAAATATTTAAAGGAATCAAATATACATTATAAAACTGCTAAAATATATGTCTAATTAAGATTTTTAAGGTAGTTCGTTATGATTCCCAATAAAAGACCCTTTTTTAGTGTTACTACAAAATGTTTGATTAATTTTAAAAATCTCTCACAATATAAGTACTAAAAGTATGATATAGAAAATAGGAAAAAGAGGGATTAAATCAGCTTTGATAATATGAAATATATTATATTAACAATATTAAATGTTATAATCATAATTTTGTAACTATAATTTTTTTATATGTTTAAATTTTTTTTTAAATGTTTTAAACCTAATTTTCTTAAAATTTTAATCAAATAAAAAAATTGTGTCATACCATACATTATCTTATTCTAATACTTTTTCCATATCTATTTTTCTAATATATACATTTGACTTTTATTTTTCAAAATGATATATAAAATACATATTTATATTTTTAATTAAATAAAAAAATTGTGTCATGGAATAGATTTTGCTATACTAATACCTTTCCTCAAATATATTTTTCTTAAATACTTTTTTGACTTTTACTTTTTCTAAATAGCTTATTTACTCAGTTTTTAAAACTTTTAATAAAATAATAAACAAGAAAATTTTATCTATTTATAAATATTATATTAATGACATTAAAACTATTCTAAAAAGACATTTAACACTATAAGAGTATTTTATTACAAATATAAATTATTAAAAAAAATCATCGGCATAAACAGCTCTTGAACTCAAAGATGGGTCATCAATAGGGATGACAATGGGCAGTTGTAGGATGAGTATTACTATACCCATTCCGATTCATGCAATAAAAACAATACATGTACTTATCCCACACCTATGTGAGCTGAAACTTTAATATGAAAGGAATGATTGATTTAAAAGAGATATGTCTTACTCGAACAACTTTTCTTCCATTAATGTATTATTTAATTTGTTACAAAAATACAATTAATGTATAAGATTTAATGATTTATTTTATATTATTAAATTCATATAATTAAATTCTTATTAATTTCACATTAGTTGCTTTTTGTATAAAATAAGTAAATAAAAAATATGTAAAATAATAATAGTTATAAATTGAATATAGTTATCAATGTGAATAGATCTCATTCATAAGCTTCAATTGTGACGGGTGTACATCCACCACTCAAGTATTTCATGAAGAAAAATATTGTCTAATAAATACAATCTTATATACAATATAGGGTATATATTGAATTGGTGTGTATCAATCACAAGTACATCTTGACTATTGTTTAAGAGAAAGGTTAGAAAAAAATTACATAGTTGAATCAACATCATTACCAATGTGATTAGAATGATAAAAAAAACCTAACAAATGAAATCCCAGACATCACATGATAATTAGAAAAATACAATAATAATAAAGAATAGAAATATTAAAAATTAGATATACATAAATTAATATTATGTACAGGGAAAAAATGTTCAAACAACAACATTTTTGTTGATCCGAAAAATATCATAATTTGTGCCTAAATCGAGACCAATCTAGATCCAAGTGTAATTTTAAAATCACAATTCTTAAGAAGAATAAATTATTCTGCATTGTGAAACGTATTTAATGATCTAGCATGAAAATACATTGCAGCCATAAATAAATAATGTTAGCTATCAACAATAAAAGCTCAAAACAAAATAAAAAAAATCTGTCAAGTTGCCCTTAGTTTAAGCAATTTAAATGTTTCTTGTAGTTAAGTTGATAGCAAAAGATTAGTTCCCAATTCAATATTTTTTTTTATCAAATCAACATAGTAACTTGTGTTTGCATTCTTTAGCAAGTGAAGAGAAATAAAAAAATCAGGTTAAGGTTTAGAGGAGAAAGTTGATGAAATATTTTTGTACCTTGTTAATACTTATGTCACCTACTTCTGTCACCAATTTACTTAGAGGATGTCAACCTATTAAATTAGCTCCAATGTTATTAAATATATTATATTAACATAATTAAATGTTATAATCATAATTTTTTAAATGTAATTTATTTTATATATGTTTGAATTTTTCTTTTTCAAAATGATTTAAAGCTAAATTTCTTTAAATTTAAGTAAATAAAAAAATTGTGTCATACCATACATTTTGTTATACTAATAATAATTTTATGAAATTTAACATTCTTATTTATACATTTGACTTTTGTTTTTCAAATTTTTTTAAAAAAATACATATTTACATTTTTAATTAAATAAAAAAATTGGCTCATACCATATATTTTATTATACTAATTCATTTCTTCAAATCTAACTTTCTTAAATATGTGTTTGACTTTTACCTTTTCTAAATAGCTTATTTATTATTTTTTAATAAAATAACAAACAAGACAAATGTACCTATTTATAAATCATATATTAATAACATTAAAAAGTATTCTAAAAAACCATTTAACATTGTATGAGTATTTTATTACAGATAAAAATTATACCTATGACTAGTATAAAAAATATGAGTAGCTCTTGAACACAAAAATGGATCATCAATATGGATAACATGTTGGAAAATAAAATAAAAAATGAAAGAAAATAAATATGAAGAAGATGCACAGTCTTGAATTAAATAACAAAATAACAGTAGTAAATTAAATTTAATTGACAGCACATGAATAATGCATTATAACATACAATAAGCACAAGAAAAAAAAATTAAGGGAAAAAAGATATAGCCTGGGTTGAAGCGCGTAAACGCTATCCTTAGAGAGAAAACGCCCCCACTGCACGGGTAAGAAATTCTGATTGCGCTCCTCTCCCAAGATACGACAACCCGTTGGTTCCGATCGTGTGCAGCGAAAGGATCCCCGAACCTTATGAACACCAATGCTCTTGCTCTCACAAAAATTAAGTTTTGTATAGGAAAAGAAAGAGATAAATTTTTGGCAGAAAGAAACCAGAGCTCTCAGTCTGTCATTTTTAGAAAAGAGGAGATAGATATATATAGGCATTTTGCAACAACAAAATATGACCGTTAGAAATATGACCGTTGGAAAACCAACATACAGTTGTCACAACAAATATAACAAACTAGTTTGACTCATTAAAACAAAATCTTAAGAGAATCTAAAATAAATATTATTTTATAAAATAGAATTAATATATATTTATAAATTTTAAATTAAAACACAAATATTTACCAACATTCCCCCACATAATTTAAAATTTTAAAATATATTTTCTAAAAGATAATTTGTATAAAAACATAAGAGAAAGAGCATGTGATATTGTATTTCGGTATAAGGAACCTTCCGGGTTTGAGCCTTATACCTAGTGTTTATGAACTTCCATCCGAGAAAAATGTAGTGACTTGATTGTCTTGAACTACATATTCTTTAACCAGACTTTAGTACACAACCCCTACAATATTGGCGTTCAATTAGGTTCTAATCAGTGGTAGCGCGTTACACGGCCTTGCGCTTGTATCTTGTTTCGTGAGTGTCCTTCAGAGATTAGCCCATATCTCACAGTGGCGGCCCCACCACCACACTCACTAGGTGAATCCTCAAAGAGTGAGTTGTGACCCTCACCCCTACAATAATTGTCATCGGATTCATTAAGAGGTATTTTGTTTTTTTTTTTTTTATCAAAAATACACATATATAAATACCTCAACCTTAATATTGCCACAATTTATAATACACCTCGTCATAGGAATGAGAAACGGAACAGCTCCGTCAAATTTCATTTTGGTGTACTTTAGTCAACAAACAATTTCGTTGTTACCCGTTGAACTCCATTCATGGGATCACCAATCACACGGAGACGGGTGTCCATTGTTGTAACTAAATAATGGGCTTTAATCCCATTCCCCTCGACGACTCAAGTACTTGTTGACGTGTCAACCCTTTTGTAAGCGGATCCGCAATATTATTTTCTGACCTGACAAAGTCAAGAGAAATGACACCATGAGAAATCAAATTTCTGATAGACTTATGTCTCACTCTTAAGTGTCTTCTTTTTTCATTAAAATTTTTGCTAGTAACTTTAGATATAGCAACTTGACTATCACAATGCATTGGAATTGGAGGTATAGGCTTATTCAACAATGGTAGATCACATAACAAATTTTTAAGAAACTCAGCCTCACTAGTAGCAGTATCTAAAGCAATAATTTCTGCTTCCATAGTAGAACGTGAAATAATAGTTTGTTTAGCAGATTTCCATGATACTGCACCACCAGCTAAAGTAAAAACATAACCACTTGTTGATTTTGTTTCATCAGAATCAGAAATCCAATTTGCATCACTAAACCCCTCAATTATTGCAGGAAAACATGTATAATGAATGCCATAATTGATGGTTCCTTTTAAGTATCTAAAAACTCTTTCTAATGCAATCCAATGAGAATGATCAGGATTATTAGTATACCTTCCTAATCTACCAACTGCATATACAATGTCAGGCCTAGAGAAGTTTGTCAAATGCAACAAAGAACCGATAATTTGAGAATATTTATGTGAAGAAATTCCTTTACCCAAATTTTTCTTTAGCTTGATGGATGAGTCATAAGGAGTAGAAACAGGTTTCACATCAAAATAATTAAACTTCTTCAACAGCTTTTCAACATACTAAGATTGGGTAAAAGTCATGTCATCATTTTTCTTTATAAGCTTAATACCCAAAATCACATCTACACAACCAAGGTCTTTCATACCAAAATTTCTAAACAAGAAAAATTTCACATCATTTATGAAATACATATTATTACCAAATATCAATATGTCATCCAGATACAAACATAAAATGACGCATCCATTATCATCAAATTGTTTCACATACACACATTTATCACTATCATTAATTTGAAAATCATACAAAAGAATAACTTAATCAAACTTTTGTGTCAATGCTTTGGAGTTTGTTTCAAACCATACAAAGATTTAATAATTTATTTTTCAAGAAAAAATATTTTCAAAGAAAGTCACATCTCTAGACTCCATAATAGTACCATTAGAAATTTTAGATACTTCTGAATTAATAACTAAGAATCTATAAGTAGTATTATGTAAAAAATATCCAACAAAATATAATTAATATTTTTTTTTTTCAATTTTCCTTTTCTTATTAATAGGGATATTAACCTTTACTAGACACCCCCACACTTTAAGATATTTCAGATTTAGTTCTTTTTTTTCTCCATAGCTCATAAAGATTTTTTTAATTTTTTTTATAAGGTACTCTATTAAGAATACGACAAACAAAATATAAAACTTCACGTTTATGTTTTAGGCTTCGAGCAAAATTAGTCCACGAAGGAGGCAATTTTGAAATCATGAAAGCCACAAGCATAATGTCAGGCAAAACAATTCCTTTCAATTTCATGTCATAAATAATGTTTTCAAATTCATGGATCTGATCTGAAATAGATTTTTCATCAATCATTTGAAACTCAATCATTTTTTCACAAGAGTAACGACTTAAACCTTTTTCAGCAGATCCATATTTCAATTCAAGTGCTTCCCATAACTCAACAGAGGTTTTGGTATGACAAAAAATCTTATATATGTTATCAGCCAAAGCACTTAAAATCCATCCATGACATAAAATATCTTTATCAGAAACATCATGCTTAATGGTTGCATCAGTTTGAACTATATCAGTAGAGGAAGTTGAAGTTTTTATTTCTCTTTTAGAAATCAAAGTGTATAAATCCAATTCAGTAAGCCAGAATTTCATTTGTTGTTGTCAACAGAAAAAAATTTCACCCGTAAATTTTTCAGGCTTACAAGAAAGGGACTTAATCATATCCATGACAAACATTTTGATAAAATAGAATGCTACTGCAGAAAAGACTATGCAAGAAGAAAGTGAAAAATAAATTTTTCTCTCTAAGACTGTTGGAAAATAAAATAAAAAATGAAAGAAAATAAATATGAAGAAGATGCACAGTCTTGAATTAAATAACAAAATAACAGTAGTAAATTAAATTTAATTGACAGCACATGAATAATGCATTATAACATACAATAAGCACAAGAAAAAAAAATTAAGGGAAAAAAGATATAGCCTGGGTTGAAGCGCGTAAACGCTATCCTTAGAGAGAAAACGCCCCCACTGCACGGGTAAGAAATTCTGATTGCGCTCCTCTCCCAAGATACGACAACCCGTTGGTTCCGATCGTGTGCAGCGAAAGGATCCCCGAACCTTATGAACACCAATGCTCTTGCTCTCACAAAAATTAAGTTTTGTATAGGAAAAGAAAGAGATAAATTTTTGGCAGAAAGAAACCAGAGCTCTCAGTCTGTCATTTTTAGAAAAGAGGAGATAGATATATATAGGCATTTTGCAACAACAAAATATGACCGTTAGAAATATGACCGTTGGAAAACCAACATACAGTTGTCACAACAAATATAACAAACTAGTTTGACTCATTAAAACAAAATCTTAAGAGAATCTAAAATAAATATTATTTTATAAAATAGAATTAATATATATTTATAAATTTTAAATTAAAACACAAATATTTACCAACATAACAATGGATAGGGTCTCAAAAGGGTACTATAGTACCATTCTCATACGCCGATAAAAACAATATTTGTACATGCCCCATACATGTGTTGGTAGAACTTTAATGTGAGAGGAGTGGTTCATTTCTATAAATTATGTTTTGCTTGAGGGATTTTTCCTTCATTATTATATTATTTAATTTAATACAAAAATATAATTAATCTATACATTTTAATGATTTATTAAGTGATGTGTTTTAATTAATTAAATTCACATTAAATTTTTTTATATAAAATAAATTAATAAATAAAGTATGTATAATAATTATAATTAGAAATTGAATATAGCAAATGAGTTCGACTTATATCATTCATAAGCTTGCATTGTGTTGGAGTATACATCCACCTTTTAAGTATTTGACGAAGAGAAATATTGTCAAATAGAAACAAACTTATACAAATAATCAGTTCCCAGATTTCTAAAGATTGTAGAAAAAAGTATTAAAAATAAAAAAAATAAAACAAAAAACATTGTTTAGATTTTTTTAACGTGTACATTATTTTATATATCATTTGTGTAAAAAATTTATATTTGTATTATTTGGGTAATTTTTTTTGTATTAAATAGGCACTATTAGAAAATATGCTTTTCACATCGGTTATTTATGACTTTCTACATCGGTTTTTAACCGATGTTGAAAGTATTATCGTTAACACCGGCTTTTTAAAACCGATGTTAATGTAAAATTGACAACATCGGTTATTTAAACAACCGATGTTATATAATAAGATTTACACCAAAAAAATATATGAATGTTGATAGTTCACATCGGTTTTTATACAAATATGATGTTAACTTATACATTAACATCGGTTTTCTATAAAAATCAATGTTAACGTATACGTTAACATCGGTTTTGTATAAAAACCGATGTTAACTTCCAAACGTTAACATTATTTTAAGTAAAAAACCGATATTGTTATTAGGAATTTTTTTTAAATACTCTCTCTATTTTTTACAAAAAAAACCCAAAATTTAACCCGTAAATTTAAAATCAGACCACACAACACAACATATATCATTTGCATTCTGCTTTCAAACAGGTTTTAGCATAAAGCTAGCTAGTAAACTATCAATTGTAAAAAATCAATTAATAACTATGAATATATAATTTATTAATAACTATCAACAAAGATTATTCAATGTTAAAATGAAACAACAACTGTAAAAAATGTAGTGCAAGCTAGTAAACTAATTAAGTAACCTAAAGTTGCATAGTTCCCTAACATCCTAAGTTTGATTTCTAACTTTGAGATAATATTGTGCCCACTGGATGCGAAGCACCTTCAATCTCTTCATTTCCAATGGTCTAACATCATTAAAATACTGCATGATCAAATAAAACATAAATTAATAATGTAATACCAATGATAAGAAAGTCAACTTTGTTTGAAATAAACAATTACCGTTTCCCAATTATTCCTGAAAGTTCCTAAGATTATCGTGAACATCCAGTGCATGACGTAATAGTCACACTTAGTGCTTCCTTTTTGTCTATTACACTAAATACATAATGAAATTTGGATATTAAACGTTAACTACAATTAGTGTACACACATATAAAATATATATACGTAGAAGTTTTATTTAAATCATGTACCTTAACAACAATCCACCTAGCACCAGCCTTGGATTTAGGTTGTGGAGTATCATCAAGTCCTTTCAAAGCACTGTTGAATACAAGGAACATTAAAATTTTGATGTTGTTGAGTTATGCTAATGCAAATGTATTGAAAAACAACACTGACCTGTTAATTATTCCTTTAAGGTAGTTGTTTGGCCTATTATGCAAGGAACAGAACCAGACAAGATTTTCCTTAGGCAAAATGATGACCATTTGCCAGTGTGCGCTGCAGTGGAGACCAATATGGGTTATTGTAGTATTATACATTATTTAAATTCAGTTGTTCAGTTTGACTTACCCATTCAAGTAGGCTCCAAGGTAGACATCACGTTTTGAACTCTGCATCCAACTCTTCATGCAACTTTTTTATTCAAATTGCGATTGCCCAGATCTCTGAATGGACTGTGGCTTAAGGTATCCATACACATCGGAATTCCCCGCTCACATACTTGTCTCAGTCAGATGCCTATTGATGTTAAGATAAAGTTAATTATGTATGAATTTAAAACAATAACTTAGGTAATTAACAATAATCTAAATTGATTTATAGAATCCACAACTGTATAACAGATATGCTGAGACATTAACCACCGTGTGCAATTTCAGAGAGATCTTCGTGCTTTATGTACAACGGGAAGTGTTCATTAAACACCCCGAACACAGTAGCATCCCACATAACCAGAAGACGCTTTAAAAAAAGCTGTGGGATTGTCAATGTCATCAAATAAAGGGGATCATCAACCTCATGATCCAGCCTATATGGAGGTTTTGCTGGAGACACAGCTGCCTATTTATCCAACATAGTTAATTAACATAATTTAATTACAGTGAACAATTCAATTGAAAAAAAAAAGAAGCATATAATGAGAGTAAAATACTTGTTGTGATAAACGCTTCACGAGATGTGTCAGCCAAGCAAGGAAGGTGTTATGTGCCTGCCCCACTAAAATAACCTCGTCAGTGGGTACAGAAACGGGAGCCTCTGCATCTTTAACCTCCTTATCACCAACCTTCACTTGGCCATGCAACAAAGGATGTTGTGAACCACTGTGGATCCCTCATAAACTCTTCCTAGGACAACCAGGTGGGTAGGATTTTATTTGATGTACAATTCGCATTTGTCTGAGTCACCCGTGTTTGGATCGGTCGGTGAAGGATCAACACAACTCCCCATTGTGCTGTCACGAGCAGCTGAGGGACCAACCTCAGGCTCAGGAGATAGTGTAAGTCCCTGTGCTTGGATCTATGATTGCAACTGGGACTGCATCTGGCTGAAGGATAACATCAGCTGCTGAGTCACTTTTTCTGTGATCGACTCCTCCAGCTAGTCCCTGATTTGTTGAGTCAGCTGCTCGAGTTCTTCAGGAGCCATGGAGGAAGAACTCGGGAGGTTCGTGAAGCCGATCCAAAGTATTTCTTTATGGCCACATCAGCTCCAACAGCACGCACATGGCCAGGGTGTTCTGGTCGCCCAATGGCAGCAGCCAGGAGATCCTGACGTCCATGGGGGACAAACGAACCCCGTGACGCCTGCTCCTCCAAAGAATCCTATATAGAACACATATATTTGTTTAGTCATTCATAGAATAAACAAAGATAATTACAATTCTTAATTGAAAATGACTTACAATCTTTTCAGCAATTTCCTTCGCTACCTCAGACGTCATCTGCCCAGTTTTCTTGGTGCAGGCCATCTTCCACTTCATGTGTCGTTTGATGGGAGATGGAGGGTCAATCACGCCCTTAGTGCTTCCAGATTGAGCAGCTTCCTCCAGTTTTTTTTTTGTCTTCTCAGCCATCAGCTTCTGTTCTAAATATTCATAACCCCCACGAGACAACACGTGGAGGGCGGTGTTTTGCTTCTGGATGGCCTGTGCCTTTTTCCGCACATCCTGCAAAAGTCGAACATTAATGAAAATCATTACTACAATGTATTATAAGAACTAAATTTTTAGTGGAAAACAATTAAAATGACAAAATACTTACATCCCAGGAGGGGTCTCTGCAGGTCTGACAAAACTGGGCCCATTTCTCCTTGCTAATGTCGTATCTTTCACAAACAATGTCATCCACACTGTCCTTGTCAGCTGCAAGTGTCTATTTCCTTGTCAAATCAGATTTAAATTGTCTCCACCACTCCCCGATAGTCTGAAGTACTTTCTTCTTTGTCCTACCGTCAGAAGCTTCAGGGATATCAAATTCAGCCTGACAAACAATAAATTAGGTTTTATTATTAGTAAATTATAAATTTTGGCTAATAAAGAAAATGAAAGATGAAAACTAAAATACCTGAATATCCTCCCATATCAAATCCTTATGAGCAGCAGGGACTTCCTTCCAAGTGTCGTATGTCACATCAACCTTATCCCGAGCAACAATCCCCAAATATGTTCTTAATTTCTTCTCTTGGGGACCATCGGCCTTCCCTGTCGCAGGATCGACGTGGACCACCGGTCTCTCTGCCCCAGGCGGTCTAGTGGCCAAGGATCGTAGCCATGTGACTTTGCGTGTCCGCTTCAAGTTAGACGGAAACTCTAATGCTACTGCAGCAGGAGAAGGAGGAGGAGGAGGAGGAGGAGGCGAGGCAGGTGGAGTAGTCATAGGCTTGTAAAGAAAAAAACTTGAGTTAGATAACATTATCAAAAAACTGAATCAATTATGTAAATGAATGTACTAAAATGAAATACATAATTAGAAAATTAAATTAGACGATGTTAATTAATTCTCCTTCATGATCATTACGATTAGCATGAACATCATCAGCTTTTTCTTCTCCGACGACGTTAGGATTCATTTGTGTGGACAAAGGACTAACATAAGTATCAATGTATGAATCATCATCTTCTACATTAACACCAATTGTTTTCCCGTGTAGAACCACGGACCACCTTTCATCACAAGGGTCTTGAACATAAAATACTTGTTTAGCTTGTTTTACCATGATGAAAGAATCATTGTGGTAAGCTAGTTTCTTTAGGTCTACCAACGTAAATCCTACATCATCGGTCCGCACACTGGTGTTGCCGTTAACCCATTTACATTTGAAAACACAAACAGTAATTTGACATAGTTAAGCTCCCAAATTTCATCAATAAACCCAAAGTAAGGGATGGAAGCTACACAGGGATTGTCATCATGTACATTGGCGAAGTGTTGAGATTCAGCCCTTAGGCTGACCCCCCTATTTTGCATTGTACTTTTCTCGTCTTGTGCTTTTGTATAAAAGGAATACTTGTTTATGTCGTATCCTTGCCAAGTTATAACATTTCTTTTAGGCCCATCTGCTAGCTTTCTTAATGTTTCAGAAGCATTTTCATCAGCAAAGATTGTATCTTTAAACCAATCAAAGAATGTCTTGTTATGCTTTTTCAAGACCCTGTTCTTTGACATTTTTGGATTACTTTGTTTGACTAAACCTTCATGTTGAAGTATGTATGGCAAAACTTCATTACTATTATTCAAGACATACAAGTAAGCTTGTAACAAATCTTCTACAGTTGGAGTGATAACATGCAGTCTTCTTGAACCCTTACCGCCCACTTTGTCGTCATGCCGAGACTCGAGAAGCCCATCAGGTTTAGCCTTTTCAATGTACTCTGAACAAAATCCAATGGCTTCTTCTGCAATGTACCTTTCAACAATAGATGCTTCGGGACGATGTAGATTCTTCGTATACCCTTTTAAGATCTTCATGTATCGCTCGACCGGGTACATCCATCGCAAATAAACAGGACCACAACATTTGATTTCTCTGACCAGATGAACAATTAAGTGAACCATGATGTCAAAGGAAGCAGGAGGAAAAATACATCTCCAACTAACACAGTATAATTGCAGGCTCGTTTTCTAGGTCATCAAACTTGACAGGATCAAGGACTTTGCTACATATGGCATTGAAGAAAAAACACAGGCGAGTTATGGCTAACCTGACTTTGTTAGGAAAAATATCTCGTATGGCCATGGCTAACAATTGTTGCATCAAGATGTGAAAATCGTGAGACTTTAACCCTACCAGCTTAAGCTCCTTCAACTGCACAAGCTCTTAATATTTGAAGAGTATCCTTGTGGGACTTTGACCCGCCGCAGACACTAACAAAAACTGATCTTCTCCTTTTTGGACAAAGTATGACAAGCTGGAGGCAAGTATATTTTTTTCCCATCAGACCTTGGATGCAGTTGTGATCATATGCCCATCTCAGCTAGATCTTGATGGGTATTCAAACCATCTTTCATATTGCCTTGAATGTTAAGGAGCATCCCAATGACACTATCACATACATTTTTCTCCACATGTATAACATCAATACAATGCCTAATGTCAAGATTAGACCAGTACGGAAGATCAAAGAAAATCAACCTCTTTTTCCACATGCAACTCTTACTTTTTTCCTTCTTTTGGGTCTTTCCAAATACATTATTCAAGTGTTGAACCCGCTACAAGACTTGCTCACCGGTATACAGTATCGGTACAGTTTCGTGTTCTTGACTTCCATTAATTGCTTTTTAAAATCGCCTGTAAGGGTGATGATGTTTTAGAAAACACCGATGCCTAGTGTACACTATTTTTCTATCATGTTTCAGTTGTATGTAGCTTGTGTCTTCTTCACAGATGGGGCATGCATGATGACCTTTAACATTGTAACCGCTCAGATTCCCATATGCTAGAAAGTCATTAATGGTACAAAAAAGCATTGCACGCATTTCAAAAGTCTCATTCTGAAACCCATCAAACACTAAAACCCCCTCGTCCCACAGCTTTGTCAAGTCTTCAATCAACAGACTTAGATAAACATCAATATCATTTCCTGGCTGTCTTGGGCCTGATATCATCATCAATAACATCATATATTTTCACTTCATGCATAACCAAGGAGGCAAATTGTAAATTACTAGAGTTGTCAAAATGGGTTTCAGCCCGTGGACCAGCCCAGCCCACTACGGGTTAGAGGTGGGTCGGGCTCAACTTTTTTAAAAAAATTGATACCGTCAAATTTTCAGCCCGGCCCACTTAGCCCGTGGGTTAGGTGGGCTCAACCTATGGGTTGGTGGGCCAACCCGTCAACCCATCATATTTAAATAATACATTATTTTTTTTATTATTATTATAAATTTATAATTATTTATAATTGTTAGGAAGTTAAGTTTTTATTTTGTAATAAGTTAGCAACCAAATTCAATAAAGGACCAATTCCTATTTCCTAGCCCAAACTTAAGACAAATAGACAAGCCCAATTGGAGTGACTATAATGTCATTCTTTCAATTGCTATGATTCTTGACCCACAGATGAAGCTTGAAGCACTTCGATTTTACTATTCAAAGCTTAATGCTTCTACTTGTGATGAAAAGATTAATAACATAAAAGAGAAGATGTACAAGCTCTTTGATGAATATGTGAGTGTAAAGTCAAGTTCATCTACTGCATCAAGTTCTCAACAACCTACCGTTGAAGAAGATTTCAGTATAGAAGAAAATCAAGAGATGGATGATCCATATAATGTTAGTCTTTTGTTTAATCATTTAATTGTTTTATTATTCAATTTATTTTATTTAATTTTTCTCTTATATTGTCATAGGAATATATCAATTATGTGAGCCAAAATGTTAACGTCAATGCAAGTCTGAATTAGATCTATATTTGGCTGAGACACCGCTTGAGCCATGGTTTTTTCCTAAGTTGGATATTTTGAGTTATTGGAAGGACGACCAAGAACGTTATTCAAATCTTTGTAGATTGGCATGTGAGGTGTTAAGCATTCTTATAACAACTGTTACTAGTGAATCGACATTTAGCATTGGTGCTCGTGTGCTAAACAAGTATCGTGCTAGTCTTCTTCCTTCCAATGTTCAAGCACTAATTTTAACCCAAAATTGGATAAATGGTTTTGAAGATATTGGTAATTTACATTTCTTTTTCCATAATTTTGAGTTTGTTCTTAGTGTGCTATTTTATTTACTTGACTTATTATTGATATTGTTTTTTTTTTTGTCTTTGTAGATGAAATTAATGGTGATGTTGAGAAAGAAGAGGAAGTTGTTCTGGATTTCACAGTCCACGACTCTAATGTTTAATTTCAATTTCAATAGTTTAGAAGTTTATTTTTTATGACATTTAAATTTCAATTATCTTAATGTTGAATGTTTATTTTGAAGACTTCAATCACTTTAATATTGAATGTTTGGATTTGATTTAGTTTTGTTTCTATATTGGATTTTATTTTAAGTTGTTTGGAATATTTTTTTTTTTTACAAAAAAAAGCTGAAAAGTGGGCCAGCCCGCGCAACCCACCAATCCATGGTGGGCCGAGCCGGGCTGGCATTTAGTTAGCCCACACGAAAGTGGGTCGGGCTGGGTTAGCCCACTTTTAGCTCAACCCGTTGCGGGCTAGCCCACGTGGGTCGGGCTGACCCATTTTGACAACTCTATAAATTACTAGTAGAACTGGCCATGAACTATGTTCAGTGCTTAAATTGCCATATGGATTCATTCCATCACTGGCTAGTGCAAGCCTAAGATTTCTTGGCTCTTTGGCAAAATCCGGAAAGAAATGATCTATCTTCTTCCACTGGGAGCAATCAACCAGATGACAGACCATTCCATCACAGTTTGTCCCATTTGCATGCCATGTAAGGTCTTTTGTGTCGTCTCCATTAGCAAATAGACGCTTAAACCTTGGAATGATGGGAAGATACCACAACACCTTTGCTGGAGGGCCCTTCTTTGAGTTTTAATCAGAACTGCAGTCCTCATCATCCTTCACTTTGTAACATGATGTCCCACACCTAGGGCATTTGGACATTTCTTCGAATTTATGCCTATACAGTATGCAATCATTCGGGCAAGCATGAATCTTCTAGTACTCCATACCCATTGGACACAGTATCTTCTTGGCCTGATAGTAACTTTTAGGCAACATGTTTTCCTCTGGAAGTTGATCGTGCACTACTTGAAGCAGTGAACTAAAGCTTTTGTCACTCCACCCATATCTGGCCTTCACATTAACCAAACTTAACACCACCGACAACAGCGTCAAGGAATTCTTGCACCCCGTATACAAAGGCTTCTTTGAATCACTCTGCAATCCTTCATACATAGGGGCATGTGCTTGCTGAAAAGACTCTTCTCCAAGGTCACAAATCATATCCTCCAAGCGATCTCCCATTTCTACATCAAACGATTCAGATTAGGACCTACTCTGCATGTCTGTCAATTCACCATGCCATATCCACGTCGTGTAATTCTTCTTAATCCTATCACACAATAGATGCTCCCGTATGTCATTCAGTATTTGTCGTCTTCCGTTCAAACAATTGATGCAAGGACAATAATATTTTCCGTCCTCATCCGGTCGACTTCTTTCTGAAGCAAATTGCAAGAACTGCTCGACGCCCTCCTCATATGCAGGGCTTATGCGACTTTCATTCATCCAACTTCAATCCATCTAAATAATAACTTCGTCATACTCACAAAGTTATCCAATGCATGAAAATCTCACTTTTATTATAGGTGTGGCCCTATCCCATTCAGGAAGATCGTCTTTTATGGTAGCTTCATACGTCAAGGTTAATTCTATTTTGTTAAATTTGGCAAAATTTTGGCAGCATTTCGCATTGGTCTCCAAGTACACAACATGAAATCGTTAAAATTAATTTCCCGATAATCAAGTATGCACTCAAAGAACAACTAGAAATGCATTGTACCGAAATTTCATCAAATTAAACAAAATAATATTAACCTTAATGCTTGAATCTACTATAAAAATATCAGTCTCCCCAAACTGTCCAAACAGACAATTTAAGATTGAATACAATGATTATTGCAAACTGTCCGCAAGAATCATTGCATTCAGTCTCAAACAGGAATCTAAGGTTCACTCATCATGAACACAATTTGTATAGCATATATCAATTGTCATTAATGGAAGTGAACAAGTAATAAAAATATTAATTGGTAACAAACATTTGTACCTATGATGATGAGCAACACGGTCCAAAATGAAAGCAAGAATCCATTAAATAACTCAACGACTACCTACATCAATCATCATTCCGAAAAACAAATATCAATATGTGACAATGAGTAGGCTATACAAATCCACTAAATACCAAGTATTACTATCCTATTTGAATGAAGGTATGTTAAGGTGGAATTAAAACTAAGGATGAACCATGTTAAAAATAAGGGTTATCCAATGAACCAAGATTCTTCAAGGAGAAAACACTATTGAGTTTCCAAACTAAGCTCTGCAGCAAAGTAGGGTTATTACCAATGATGATTATGTCATCAACATATATCAACATATAGACAGTTGTGGAACCTTTGGAATAGACAAATAAGGAGGGGTGACATTTGCTAGAGCTGAAACCGAAGTTGCATCCAATAGGGACCCTATTAGGGGGAAGAGGATCAAGAGTGAAAGTATCATTGTTCATAAAGGCATCATATTTTGCCTTCACAGTTGTCAACCATGCAGGGTATCGACAATGATGTTGGTTGAGACAGTGTGTATACTCTCAACCATGCAGAGCACTATAATAAAAAAAGAATGTCTTCTGTAGTGCACTAGCACTATAAAACCAAAACTGAGAAAACAACGAAAATAATATATATCTCATAGTAAAATAGTATGCATGTAGTTGTACCTATATAGTTCATACCTTTTATGGCAGAAGAAAAAAATAGAGGAAGAAATGAAATAAACAAATATATACCAGAAGCACATAGATATTAAGATCATATCAAAGCATATCAACAATGTTATTCTTCTGACAATATAATTCTTTAAAATGGTCATCCTACTTTTATCAAATAGCTATGGCAAAAAATTTATTATTAGACTATCAAAAGCCAAGTGATAATCAATACATAAGGAAACATTAGTTGAACAAATCTAAAAATGAGAAACATGGCAGCTAATCACTTCACAACATTAAACATACTGTCCAGATTAGTTCAAACAAGTTCATCATGTACCTATATCAAACTTCTTGTTGTCAATATGTATGCCAATAACCCGGGATGCACCAGCAGTTTTTACTCCCTCTGCAACCTGTCAAGTGTAAATTGGAAATCATTATAGAAGCCTAAAAACATAAACACCTACAATTGTAATTGCAAAAACTTATAGCAAGCCCACCAGTTCCAAGGCCAAAAATAGCCCTAGATATATGAAGCCTAATTTATTAGATACTATATATTAGAGAGTTCCGTTTTGATGTTCTTAGCTAAATAATCAAGCCTAGCTCCTAACTCCACAATTCAGGAGTGAAAAATGAATTAATAAAATCACCAATTTAAGGTATTCAAATTTGATTGCAGGGTTTATCATGGTCCAAAAGGATATGCAAATTTCTCAGGCATGTTTGTCAATTAGAATTTCACTATATAATCATATAGAAATTAATTAACAAGACTGAAATTACAATCACAATTATGAAGTAATACTAATATCATAACCATGGTTAACATGATATTTTTAGTTAAGAAGTATATATCAGAAACTATACATGACTCAAATATCATCAAAAAATACTTTGTTGAACAGAAGAATGAAGACTGAAAAGTCTATATTTTTTCAAAAGCCCACACCAAAAACATTAGTATCAAAAGTCATACTTTAGTGTCTATAGAAGCACTTAACCTAGCAGCAAGTTGTAGAGAAGATCGGAAAGTAATCAAACTTTTGTTATATATAATAACACTATTTAAACTAGCCACAAATTTTGAGAGTAGAAAAGAAGCCAAAAAGACATTTTGTTTCATAGCAAATTGTTTGGCACTCTAGACCAACATCGTTTACTTGGTTTATACTCTTAAACTAATAACATGCCTCTTTTTAACTATTTGTTTGTTGTATGCATCCCAAGATCTATGCACTCTTCATAATGTGTGACTAGAAATCACCATCAAACTTGAAATTGTGGTGACAACTGGCCATGTGGAACCCCACCACACTAGAGAGAGATGCAACCCAACCTAAAAAGATTGAAGTATTGAACGAGTTGTCTTAGATTCCTAGTGGTTCAATGCCCTTTCATTGCTTAAATGGTCAACACCAATTTGGAAAATAACTAACAAAAAAAATTACTTCCTCCTATCAATCCAGTGAAAATAACCATCCCTTGGCTGCCTTTAAAGGTATAGGCTACTTCTAATTATGTACAATCTACAAATTACATCACGTCTCAACACCTATAATTACATTAATTTCATCAACCTTTAATCGTTAAGGATGGACAATTATGGTACCCTCTTACATAGTTATGGAAAAATTATTTTCTAGGTTTGTCATTTTGATGTGATCCTGACTTGGAGTGGATCGCTTGATACAGGCTACGGAGATTTGGATGACGCTACTTCCAGTGAAGGAAGATAAGTCAGGGTAGACGCCACAAGGATTACCTTGATAAGTCTGAGATTGGTTCAACAAGGAACCCAGAGAGAAACTCTCACCAAATTTTATGAAAATGCCAAAAGTTTTTTTATTGAAAATGAAAACCAATACATATAGTGTATCTGAACAAAAAGATAAAAATAGACATGGGTCTGCTAAACAGTTTAAGCCAAAACTACAACTAAAAAATTTATAAATGAATAAAAAAAAGAACATGTTTGATATGGGCCTTCAAATTAGTCTGGGTCTTCAGCAACGATTAATATGCTTAATAGTGCCTTTGCTTTTGGGCCTTCATCCTTCTCCACGTGGGTCTTTCATCCTTCTCCACTTGGGCCTTCGTCCTTCTCCACTTAGGCCTTCATCCTTCTTCACTTGGGGCTTCGTCCTTTTCCACTTCGGTCTTCGTCCTTCTCCATTTGGGCTTTTGTCCTTCTCCACTTGGGCCTTGCTAAGTATGCCTGCTACGATTTGTTGGAGGGTATCCACTGACTGTTTGGTCCTACTCTTGGTCATAGGTCCCTATATTTGGACAGTTTTAGAATTCTCATCATTCCCTCCTTCTTGGAAAACATTTGCCCTCAAATGTCCAGGATCATAACCGGGTTCAAGTACCACATCCTTCCTTTTCTTGTTGGCTTGCTTGGCATAGCTTTCATTCTTCTTTGCAATTTGCACCTTCACTTGGTCATACAATCTTTTCACATACTCAACTTTGGCCTGTGCATCCTTATGCTGAGTCTCTTAGGGCTTGCTATTGTAAGTTTGCCTGTTACGCAATGAAGCTTCTGGAATGAGATCAACTTGATGTTCTATGCTTCTTGAAGGTGGCAGTCCATGAGGAATCTCCTTGGGAAAGACATCTTTAAATTCCTGCAATAAGGGTTGAACACTAGGAGAAACATAAATAGTTAACTGATTAGAATTATCACTCTCTCTCTCTCTTGTGTATCACTCCATCTCTCAAGTGTATCACTCTTCCTTTTTCTATTCCTCTATGTTGCCTCACTATTGTCTTTCTCTTGTTCTCTTTTTTCTCTCTTTCTGATTTGGTCATCACACACTTCTCTGAGGGATAGAGGTTTAAGAATAATTTTCTGGTCACGGTGCTGGAAAGAAATCTTATTGGTGAAGCCATCATGCACTGCTTTGGTGTCCTCTTCAATGTTGGTCCTCACTAGTGTCATCTCCATCTCCTTGTAGTACTCCTCAACAATCAAACTTCCCTGGGATAACCTCTGGAGTTTCTGTCACATGGTTCTACTATAGCTAGTTGGAACATACCTCTTTCGCATAATCCTTTTCATCTCAGTCCATGTATTTATCTCTCGCCCTTCTTCTCTCTTCATCTCTCTTTGATTTTTCTTCCACCAAACAAGGGCATAGTTTGAGAATGTAGCGGCTGCTAACTTCACCTTCTACTCTTTAGGATAATCATTATAGGAGAATGAATGTTGAATCTTCATCTCCCAGTCAAGGTAGGCGTCTGGGTCACTCCTGCCTTTAAAAGGGGGAACATTGAGTTTTACTACCTCAATTATGTCCTGCCCTTCTATTCGGTTCGTTCCATTATCGACCCTTCTGTTCCTACCATAAGATCTTCTAGTATTTTGACTCAGTTGGTTCTCCAAATCTTCCATTCGTCCATAGATCTCTTCGTTGTTACTGTTCAGCAAACATCACATCTGTGTAGTCATTGCGTCCAATAACAAACGCTGAGATCCATCCAGTTGATGATAATCACCACCACCATCACCAGCTCCTGCCATAATAAATAGAGAAGAAAATCTTCTGCAGTAATTAAAAAAAAAAAACATTCAGGACCTCACCACACTCTACTCATGTGTTTCTCTCTTTGATGGTAGTTCACTCGTGTTTGAGGCTCTCAATATAGGCTTTTGTGCGATGTTTTCACTCTTGCCTTTTACCACTCACTCCCTCTTAAGTTCCTGGATGAATCAAATTAGACACACAAGGTATATAAAAGGAAAGACAATTTAATTATCACAGACTGTGTAGCAAATTAGATTTGGATAACAAATCAGATTTGATTTTGGTTAACAAATTAGACTTGATTTGGAAAACAGATTAGACTTGATTTGGATAGCAGATTGGATTTTATTTGGAAAACAGATTAGACTTGATTTGGATAGTAGATTGGATTTGATTTGGATAACAAATTAGATTTGATTTAGATAGCAGATTTGATTTGATTTGATTTGGATAACAGATCTGATTTGGATAACAAATTTGATTTGATTTGATTTGATTTGGATAACAGATCAGATTTGGATAACAAATAGAATAAACAAGGAAGATAACAAATAAGATAATAGATAAGATAACAGATAGAATAAAAAAAGATTTGAATAACAGACTTGCCAAAAAAAATGCCCCTAACCGCCTCAATTTCGTGTTCAAAGATCAAACACCCACTTTCTTTCTTTTTCTTGTCTTTTTTTCTTCTTTTTTTTTTCAAAATTTCTGCAACTTTTTTTTTAACTTGAAACAGAGTTCAAACCGATTTTTTTTTTGGACACAAAGTCTGAAAGAAACAAGAACAAGAAAAAGAACAAAACAAAGACACAGGCAAGAACGCAATAAGACGGAAACAAGAAAACAAATAACAGAACAAGGACAAAACACGAACCTGGACAAATTACAAAGAAAAAAATAATTGGATAGGATAGAACCTGTATCAAGAGCTGAAGCTCTGATACCAGATGATGTAATCCGGACTAGGAGCGGATCGCTTGATACAGGCTGCGGAGATTTGGATGATGCCACTTCCTGTGAAGGAAGATAAGTCAGGGTAGACGCCACAAGGATTACCTTGATAAGTTTGAGATTAGTTCAACAGGAAACCCAGAGAGAAGCTCTCACCAAATTTTATGAAAATGCCAAAAGGTTTTTTTATTGAAAACGAAAACCAATACATATAGTGTATATGAACAAAATGATAAAAATAGACATGGGCCTTCTAAACAGTTTGGGCCAAAACTACAACTAAAAAAATTATAAATGAATAAAAAAAAAGAACATGTTTGATATGGACCTTCAAATTAGTATGGGCCTTCAGCAACGATTAATATGCTTAGTAGTGTCTTTGCTTTTGGGCCTTCATCCTTCTCCACTTGGGTCTTTTGTCCTTCTCCACTTGGGCCTTCGTCCTTCTCCACTTGGGTCTTCATCCTTCTCCACTTGGGACTTCGTCCTTTTCCACTTCGGTCTTCGTCCTTCTCCATTTGGGCTTTTGTCCTTCTCCACTTGGGCCTTGCTAAGTATGTCTGCTACCATTTGTTGGAGGGTATCTACTGACTGTTTGGTCCTACTCCTAGTCATAGGTCCCTCTATTTGGACAATTTTAGGATTCTCATCATATTTTCTCACCTTCACTTTACTTTCTTTTATATAGATTGTGTCAACCATTGTTTTCATAATAATAAATTAAGCAGTGGAATAAGTGATTGTGTTAGCATTTGCCTTTGATCTGTTATGTTTAGGCACGCATGGCCCTGGCCTACCTATGAATGGCTGATCGAGGCCGTACCCGAATCAAATTTGCATGAAAATGCAGTAACTAGGAAGTGATCCTAGGTCGTTTCCCAACGAGCAGTGACAAACCAAATGTTCATAATATACTTGCAGTAACAGTAACGATTGGGGGGGGGGGTTTGTTTGTTTTGTGCTTAAAGAGCAGAACAAGTAAACTGGAATACGAAACTACTAATATTAAAAACGGGTTGTTTCCTCTGATTCAGAAGCCATTCTCTTATCCTGGGTTATGGAGAATTCGTCCCTAACAGTTAACCACTTAATCCAACCCTATTTCAATTTACTAAGCGAAAATCAACTTAGGGTTTTCAATACGTGATTAGGCACCACATACACCAGTTAGCCCTTCGTCCATTAAGCATGAACGCAAGTTAGGCTCAGAGGCAATTAATCGAACACGAAGCGTGCACTGATTAATATTCACGAATTTGGGATACTGGTGAAGGGAGAACTGCCAGGAAACCACATTACAAGCGAAACCTCAAAGAGAGTTGGGCTTCGCCCTCAAAAGGAAACAACACCAGAAAATCTAGCCTTCCATGGATTCAAACAGAAAACGCAATTGAAACATGAAGCAGAAACGTAAATGAACAGAAACGTAAATGAACAGAAACGTAAACAAACAGAAATGTAAAATGGAACAGAAACATAAATGAGAGTAGAAGAAGAAGCAAGAACGCAATTGTAATTAGAAGCAGAAAACGTAAAATTGCATTACGAACTCAGAAGCATCAAAACAGAAAAATGAAAACCCTAAAACAAAGCTCTGAATAATGAATAACATAACAGAATAGAATGCCTTGCACGAATCCCAAGGCAGCTATTTAAAAAGAGTCACTCAAAGTCACTGGGCCCTATTACAATACTCTGGCCCAAAACGAAATAAACACTGAACAACACAAAATAAAATTGCGAAATTTCCTAATTAGATATTAACTAAGGTAAGCGCTGCTTTATTTGCCCTCTTCAAGTCCACAACTAAAATCCGGATTAAGCCCAATGTTTTCATTAATTCCTGAAATTAGATTAAAAACATCAAATTAGCTAAATGAGCCCAAATAATAAAACTGCCTAATTAATTGACAATTAAGACCAATCAATAATTAAAATGGTGCAAAAAGGGTTTAGAAAATAGAAGAAAATGATGGCACATCAAATCCCCCCATACTTAGCCTTTTGCACTCCTGGGCAAAATGAAACAAAGAACAAAATCCAAGGATATCAAAGAGAGACAAACAAACACATTCATATATTTCTCAATGAACATCAAGGAATGAAAGGAATGGGTAACATCTAACATAAGGAAATCCAAAAAGTCAAGACATTCATGAAAATCATCCAAGCAACCCAATCATGGCAAAATAGTTAATCAGCTCAAGAATGAAAAGTGATAAAGCCTCACAAGATATACAGTCTATCTCTCAAGTGTCTAGGCTACTATTTACCCTCAAAGCACCCATGAAAGCAAACACCACATAGACTTGGCAAGATTCTAAAATTGACAATCAACCCACAAACACAAGCACATGAGGATCAAAAGGTCTTTTAAGGTTGTAATGGGGCCAAGGACAAGGTATGGAGAAATATGGAATAAGTGGCTAAATCCCAAAGGAATAGAGGAGCAAAGGGGAATAAGTGCATATTAAGAAAAAAATAAGAAAATAAAAAGAAGTAAAGATAAAAATTAAACATGAAGAGTAGAACCAAGAGTTTCATCATTCTTGTGCCATTTAAGATCTTATTCACTCAACTTTATTGCTTTTCTTTTTCTTTTTTCGATTTTTTTTTCGAATATTTTTTTTTTTTATTCTATAGCCTTTGAGAAACAACATTTCATTCAGCATGTCCAACATTTAACCAATATACAATGTACATCAAGTATGGCCCAAAATACATCATGAAGCATAGCCAACAAAACAAGTTGTCCAATGAAACAAAAACCCCCCACACTTATTCCCAAAACAATTCGAAAGCTCCAAAATTCCTTAAGGATATGGTGATATCATGGTTTTTCACTTAAGGCTTGTAGTGATCTTCAAAACAAGGAAAGGGAAACAAGGCTCAAAAGGGCTATCAAAGGAATTAATTCAAGGTAAGTCCATTTGGCTAGAAGCTTATAAGAACAAAATTGCCTCAATCATTTCCAAATATGCATGTGAATTAGGACACATCAACAAGAATCAAGCCAAGGCTATTGTGCAAGCAATCAATGGGGCAAAACACACCAAATGATTATGATGATGGATGGCTCAAATTCTCACAAAGGTAAACTCATCACTTTCAAATTGAGCTTTCAAAACTATCATGACATGTAGAGAAGAATCAAGGATTTCAAGTCACAAAATGTCAAGAACTTTTATTTTCAAAACAATTACCCATTTCTTGAACATATCCTATAATTCAAAGAAAAACATGCAAATTCGTACGTGCACACAAAATTGACCCAAAATATTAAACTGAAAATCCGACGAAACTAACAACATTAACAAATTAACACAACTAACAAATTAACAAAACCAACAAAACTAGCAAAACCAAAGAACACTCCCCCCCATACTTAAACAACACATTGTCCTCAATGTAGCACAATTAAAAGATTAAAAACAATTAAATCATCAAAGAGAATCGGACAAGTGTAATAGAAGCAAAGAAGGAGATAGGAAAAGAAAAACTCCCTAAGTCATGGTGGAGGAAGAGTAGGGTGGAGTAAGGAAGTCTCTTCCACCACTACGTCCACTAAAGAAGGGTTCGTGAGGAATGGCTTAAGTCGATGTCCGTTGACCTTGAGGCTCTTGTTTGTGGAGTCGCTTTTGATCTCAACTGTACCATAAGGAAAAACATTAGTAACAACAAAAGGACCAATCCACTTAGACCTCAACTTACCACTCATGAGTCCAAGCCTAGAATTATACAATAACACTTTTTGCCCAACCACGAAGTCTTTTTGAACTATCATACTATCATGGAACTTCTTGGTCTTTTCTTTTTAGAACTTGGCATTCTCGTAGGCTTCTAGGCGGATTTCATCTAACTCACTTAGTTGCAACTTCTTTTCCTCGCCAGCTTGATCCATAGAGAAGTTGCAAGTCTTCACTGCCCAGTATGCTTTGTGCTCAATTTCCACTGGAAGATGACATGCCTTTCCAAAGACAACCCGATAAGGAGACATTCCTATGGGTGCTTTGTAGGCAGTCCGATGTGCCCAGAGAGCATCATCAAGCCTGGTACTCTAATCTTTCCTGCTTGGCTGCACAATCTTCTCTAGAATTCTCTTGATTTCCCTGTTAGAAATTTCTGCCTGTCCATTAGTCTGGGGGTGGTATGGTGTGGATACCCTGTGTACCACCCCGTACTTTTTAAGCAGGGCATGCATTGTCCTGTTGCAAAAATGGGTTCCTTGATCACTAACAATTGCTTTAGGTACTCCAAACCTGCAAAACAGATTAGACCTGACAAAGTTCGCGACAACTTTAGCATCATTAGTTCTAGTGGGCTTGGCTTCCACCCATTTTGAAACATAGTCAACTGCAAGGAGAATGTAAACATTACCAAAAGAGACAGGAAAAGGACCCATGAAATCTATACCCCAGACATCAAACACCTCACAGAATAGCATAGGTTGCTGAGGCATTTGTTGTCACCATGTAAGTGTATTTCCTGCTCTCTGACACTGCTCACAAGTGCTGCAGATCTTCCACGCATCTTTAAAGATGGTGGGCCAATAAAAACCACAATCAAGCACTTTGCGAGCTGTCCTTTGAACACCCAGATGACCTCCCGGTGCGGAAGAATGACAGAACTGCAGGACTGAGTCAGTCTCATGATCTGGAATGCACCGTCTAATGACCTGATCACTGCACAATTTCCACAAGTAGGGGTCATCCCAAATAAAATGCTTAGCATCACTTTTAATTTTATCTTTTTGGGCCTTAGATGCTAAGGGAGGAAAAACAGAGGCAACTAAATAATTGACAATGTTAGCAAACCAGGGAGTAGAAAGAGAGTCAGAAATACTATACAATATATACAAATGATCATCCGGGAAATCATCCCGAATAGGTGAATCTGCATCAGAGACACGTTCGATCCGACTCAAATGATCAGCAACTAGATTTTGTGCTCCGCTCCTATCACGGATCTCCAAGTCAAACTCTTGGAGCCAGAGCATCCATCGGATCAACCTAGGCTTAGAATCAACCTTTCTTTCAACAAGTACTTTTAGAGCTGCATGGTCGGTATAAAACAATAATGCGAGTACCAAGCAAAATAGATCGAAATTTTTCAAGAGCAAAAACTATGGCTAGAAGCTCTTTTCTCAGTAGTAGTATATTTGCTTGGGCAATATCTAAA